>NC_051157.2:135601331-135824893 GCF_013339745.2 Dermacentor silvarum
AAAGCCTGGTTGTAATCCTATCTTTAAAAACCTTCACCAGCACATAATCTTCAAACTGCTTGCTCCGATGAGTTAAAGGTGGCTTCTCCTCCTTCAAGGTTCAGTGCTTGAGTGTTTTTATTATTATATTATAAATCACATTATAGAGCTCATCCACGTACGCAGATGAAGTGTGCTATTGATTCGAAAGCCAAAAAGCCCATTGAGCAAAAGCAGTTAAATCAAGCATTCAAATGAGTAATTTCGTGGGAGTAAAATCCCGACAAATGTCTGACAATGTTTAGAAAAGTGTTTATGTCGATTACGTGCAGAAACATGGCCTTTTCATATTTTTAAACCTTGGTGCATGGTAGTTGGACATCCTGTACGCAGAAGCCACGAAAGCCTTTTGCACTACCTCAAGTCGACAGGTCTTGGCGACCGTCTGTAGACTTCGTGCGAAGTTTCAAATGTGCGCGAAACTGTGCTCTCTCTATTTCCTTCTCTCTCTTTTCATCCCTATTACCCCTTTTCCTCAGTGCAGGGTGCAAACCGGACGTGCGTCTTGTTAAACATCCCTGCCTTTCCTCTACTTCTATTTATCTCTCCTCTCTGTACAAAGTTACCTATAACGTGTATATATGAGTAAAAAAAACATCACAACCCATCAAATGAATACGAAGTTTTGTTTATATTTTCAATCGGCGGATTATGATCAGGCAATGGGGCCACCTTTGAAGTGGAGCGAGCCGGATCCTTCGACAAGCTGCCCTCGAGATCACACGACGCAGACCGATGACGGTGAGTTTCCCAACGGTTGCCAAGCAGCTGCTTCTGAGAGCTTCAGTGTCGTGAGAGCGTCCCCGAGTGACACATTTATTTAATTACCGCTTCAAAACTGCAAATTACTTCACGCAGTGCCTAATACAATCTCACATTGAAGGAAAGTTTTGACATGATTTTTGTTTCAAGATAATTACTTAAGGAGCTCTGCTACTATATGCGGAGATGATACAAACAGAATGCGTCATTGAAATTCTCAGGGCTTATTGATAGGGTTCTGCGTTTGGGTTTTTCATTTCACCAAGATACGGCGCACTTATTTTTCCATTTCTTTCCGCAGCAAATTTCAGTGTTTTCCGGTGAATATCTTTTGCCGATTAGAACTTTACCGGCTCTCTTCTATCAATAGTTTTTCGCTCGAGCATACCGTTTTTTTTAATATGTGTTTCACTAATATCGTTAGCACTAAAGATGTGGTCAAAAACTGCAGCCGTATTCAATTAACAAAAAAAAACTTTAAAGAAACAGTGGAGCAAGGGCACAATGTCAACCTTATTATTTAGGAATTAGGATTTGGCGCAGGTGGTATCTGAACACAAATAGAACTATATTTTATTGATGACATTGCGCGGATACACGCCAGCAACGATGATGCAGAAAGGTGTACAGGATAGATAAACCGACGCGTTGACGGCAGTGAACTTTCCGCGACTCGAATGCTCCGAGAACAGGGCTGATTTATTTTGGGATGGCCACATTCGGAAATATCCCTTAAGTGCGTACCTATTGGTTGAGCAAAAGCAAATGAGCTGATTTGCTGGATATCCGTGTTGCGTGATGCGACAGGGATATCCAGCCAGGATAACCAAGTGGTCGTCCGAGATTGGGCCCGCAGGCCAAAGATCCCTAGTCCCCTTTGTGTCCAGTCCATCCCATCCCTCCCCCTCATCGTTTTCTTCACCGCGGTACGTAAAACCACGGCAAATATACAAAGAAAAAAAAGAAATGGAAGTTGATTCGGCGTTTCGTTGACGTCTCTGGAAGACAATGCATCTTCTTTAGTAAGTTGGGATGAGAACGGGGCTGAGTCACCGCGCATGGCATTTTATCACCACACGCCACGCTTGAGGAAAATCAGAGCGGCTTCGAATCTGCTCAAATTTAGTTACTGCACTATCTTCGCGATGGCGCTCTTTTAGGACTGCACGTAACACGGGAAAGGGTCACATTTTTAGACTGCACAATATCCGGGATCGGCGCACGAAAGGCTACGAACACACATGCCCGATGCATAACGTAACCGAGGAGACATGTTCTAAACATTAAAGATGGCAATGTCTCACGCGGGGCCTTCACCTCGCCAGGCTCCTGCTTTGTAGAGCATGCAGGCTCGAAACAGTGCGCCTGGTCGCTTTCTTAAGCGCTGGTTAGTTTGCTTTCACTGAAGCTTTTCGTGTAAAATTAAATCCTGTGAAAACTCTATAGGTGCTTTTCATGCGAATAGCACTCAGACCAATTTTTTTCCGCCTATCTCTCTAACTAAAGATATGTGCCGATCCTGAAGATAATGCAGTCCAAAAACAACTTGGGGCACTGTGTATATGCTGCTGTTTATGCACCGCTGAGTAAGTGTCACTGCGCATGTGCCACTGCGTATGTGTCACTGGATGTGCAACGCTGGGTTATGTGCTGCTCTTTCATGAACGTCTTTTACGCCAAAGTGGGTCACTGGACATAGGTGCCGCTCCAACAGTAGTCGTTAACTTACAGCGAAGCTGTTATGGGCTAGGTTCCAGGAGATCGCGTCCCGCAACAACCGGAAGTCGATCAACAATCTAAGACGCGTCGTGCCACCTTCTGGCGTCGTATGAAAACGTCGGCATGGCGGTGTTTTTAAACTTCGGGTACGTAAAAAAAACTGCTTGCTTGCTTGCTCCGAAGCTTGCTTGCTTGCGTTGTTTGCTTGACCCGTGTACCATTAGAATTGTTGCGGGAGCGTTGCTTGCTTACTCAGAGAAGACGATGACGACGGTGGCCTGCGCACCATCAGAATTGTTGCGCGAGCCTTTGCATATACGTAAGACACGATGTGGGGTCGGTGGAGTATGTGAATCGGGATGTAAGTAAGTACGATTTCGCTTCGATGACACGGTTTTCGCTCAAGGACAAGGTCCACTGAACAATGAAACACATCAGGATTTCGCCTTAATAAAAGCACGTGCGGTGCATACCCTCATTGGATATGCGAGAACCAGTCAGAGATAGGCGGGTATGAGCCAGGCACAATAAAGAAAGAAGGAAGGAAGGAAGGAAGGAGAGGAAGAAATATAACGTGAATGAGTGAGTGAAACAACTTTATTGTAGGTCCGGCGAGGACGCGAACTCGCCGCGCACCGGGACCGGCAGGTCTAGCCTACCGGCCCGGTCGCGGGCACGCCGGACAGCCAGGATTTGCTTGTCTAGAGCGGGGCTAACCCAGAAGCGAGTCCCACTCCTCTTTGCTGAACTTGGGGATCTCGACCTGCACTTCCAGAGCATGTGTGCTAGAGTGGAGCTCTGCCCGTAAAACGTGCGGGCGTCGTCGCGATATACGTTGGGGTAAACTTCGCGTAGAACGGCCAGACACGGATATGTGCCGGTCTGTAAAATCTGAGAAACTACTTGCGCCCTATTCAATTTAGGGTGAGGGGATGAAAAGACCCTTTAGACATGTAGATGAATTTTGTAACCTCGTTGTGAGTAGCGGGAGCATCCCTGTGGCTTAGGGGGTAGGGGAGTCGGCACTCCTTACAGAGGAAGCGCGGTCGGTGAGGTCACGCGCAGTCTCGTGAGCAGATTCATTCAGGTTCGGGGGAGTACCCTCGATCGACCCTACGTGAGCGGGAAACCAGTAAATCGACTGGTGCGTGAGATCATCCGGACTGGAGGCGCTAAGATGACGAGCAGCTTGCTCGGCGATGCGACCCTTCTGAAAAGCCCAACGTGCCGTTTTGGAATTGATATAGATCTCGTACCCACGACCATCTAGCAGGGCGAGGGCAATGGCCGCTTGCTCGGCGACTTCGGGGTTTGAAGTGCGAATCAAAGCGCTATCGAAAATATTGCCGCTGGAGTCGACCACGACGACGGAAAACGTCTTCCCATTGCTGTACTCCGCGGCGTCGACGAAGTTTTCTCTGATGCCTTGTTGCTTGATCTGTTTGAGAATCGCTACTGCTCTCGCCTTCCATCTGCCCTCGTTGTGGACTGGATGGACGTTTCGAGGCAGGGGGGCCACTTCGAACTTGTCTCGGATGTACTTAGGGACGGGGTACTGACCCTCGAGGATCCCGAAGGGGGGTAACTCGGCTCTTCGAGGTTGCGTTTACCTGCCGCTGTGGTGGTAAGCCGAGCGATTTGGGCGCGTTCTTGGACTTCGGCAATCTCCTCGGCGAGGTTGTGTACCCCCAGCTTGAGGAGATCTTCGGTATGGGTCCTAATGGATAGCGCGAGAGCTCTTTTGACTATTTTGCTGATGAGAGCGTTGAGCTTGTCTCGCTCCGCTATGAGCCAGTTGTGCATAGAAATCGTGTACGTGCCGCGGCATAATACGAAGGCGTTGATCAAGCTCAGGAAACTGGCTTCCTTCATGCCTCGGTGTCTGTTTGCGGTTCTCCGAACGAGGCATAAAGCGTTGTCCGTCTTTGCGATGATCTTGCGGAGAGCCGTTCCGTTCCTGCTGTTGAATTCGACCAACATGTCCGGGACCCTAATGACGTTGACCCTGGGTATCACCCCTCCGTCACAAGTGCGAAGACTGATGCTGCTTTCGGAGACTAACTTTGAATCCTTGGGTCTGCCTCCCTTCTCATTTCTGTAAAGCAGAAGCTCCGACTTGGCGGAGGAGCCCCGAAGTCCGGTGGGGCGGAGATACTCCTCGATCACGTCGATCGCCTCTTGCATGGCCTCTTGCATCGCATGGCATCGACTAGGTCCTCGCAGCCCTCGGTGCACCATATGGTAATGTCGTTGGCGTAGATTGTGTGCTTGACATCCTCGACGCGAGCCAACCTCTCGGATAGATCAATCTTACGGATGTTAAACAGTATGGGGAAGATTACCGCGCCTTGAGGAGTGCCCTTCGGAGCGGAAGTCTCCGAAGGGCACTCGGAGACTTCCGAGTGCACTTCCGCTCCGAATATCTTCGGAGCGGAAGTCTCCAATGCGAAGCTTGGCCTTCCTGTCCGTTAGAAAAGACCTTACATAGCTGTGGAATCTTTAACCGAGACCCAGGTCTGAAATGGTCTTGACGATGAAGCTGTAGAGCACGTTGTCGAAAGCCTTCTCGAGGTCCAGACCGAGCAGAGCCTTGACGTCTCTGTAACGGCCATCCACAATCTGATGTTTAATTATTATCATGGAATCCTGCGTCCAGAGTCCGGCGCGGAAGCTGATCATGCTGTACGTGTAAACCTCGTTGTCTTCGAGATACTCGTTGAGCCTGTTGAGGACGACATGCTCCATGACCTCGCCGACGCAGAACGTTAGAGAAATCGTCCTTAGGTTCTCAATGTTCGGGGCCTTGCCGGGCTTAGGAATGAGCACCGTGCAGGCCATCTTCCTTTCTGCAGGAGCCCGCCGCTCTTCCATGACTCGCTGATCTTGTCAGTCAGAAAGACGATCGACGGGTCGAGGATATTGTAGCGTTAGCTACACTGGCCTAGCCAAGCCCGTTTCGCGCGGCACATCAAGAGCCGTGCTGCGCATGCGCAAGGATCAGTGATGTAACACGGCTTGCGCACCGGATCCACCGGAGCCGGCACCTCTCGCGCACTCCGCCGCCGCCGCGCGCGACTCATCGCCGCCGGTCTGCGCATTCCAGAGGAGTGACGTCGTAGCCGTGGTAGACGCACTGGCGCCGGCGCTTGCTCGCTGTGCAGTCGCCGTCTGACACTGCGCTGGAGCCGCTGCGCTTCTGACTGGCGTTTGCCAGTGTGGTATAGCCATAGAGAAGGAGAGCGCAAATGCTGCTCAACAGCGCAGAAGAACGGAGAAGCTTGACTTATCGGATCCCGAAGTAGTTGCCTGGCAATTAGCGGTTGAGCGTAGGAGGAATGAACAGAAGAAGGCTAAACGTGCTGCGGAGACACTGGAGCAAAGGGACGAACTGAACCTTTGCTAACGCTACGTATATCCTGGCATAGCCGAGCTAAGCCACTGCAACTTTTTTTTTCTCAACTTTCTGTTGGTGGCTCCGTCCGTACCCGGCGCAGACTTGCGGTTGAGCACGAAGATGACCTGTCTGACCTCGGCAGCGGGGAAGTCTTTGTCCAGCTCGGGGCGAGGAGATCGTCGGTAGTCCGGGAGTTGGGTTGCCGGATTCCCGTCGCGCCGGACGGGCAAGTAATTCTGAATGAGTTTGGAGACAAGTACTTCGACCGTGTGAAACCTGGTGGCTTCGTGTAGGGTCCGGGCCAATGTATGCTTCTGATTTGACTTGGAGCTGCTTTCATCGAGAAGGTGCTTCAGCATACCCCAGGACTTGCCATTGCGCATCTCTCCGTCAATGGATTCGCAGAGCTCGTCCCACTGCTGCTGGCATAGCGCTTTGCAGGGGCCATCAATGACCTTGTTGAGCTCCGAGATCTTCTTTCGGAGTCTGCGATTGAGCCTTTGACCCTTCCATCGGTGGAGCAGGGCGTTTTTGGCCTCGATCAGATGGGCGAGTCTGCTGTCCATTCGCTTGACGTCAAGATCAGTTTCCACTTTCTTGGTGGCCATGGAAGCGTCGTTGCGGATGCATTCGCACCATTCTTCGAGGCTGGTGGGCGCCCTGGCTCTCCCGGGTGCTTGCCGGATCTTGCGAAAACGGCCTCAATCGACGAACGTGAATTCCCTGACCATACTCCGTGCCGTTGAAGTGGGTCTCGAGAATGTAGTGCTCGCTGTGAAACTCCATGGCGGTGTTCTCCTCGCCCATGTCCTCGACGTTTTTGGTAAAGGCAAGGTCGGTTGTCATGTCCCGGCTGATGGAGTTACCGATGCGCATGGGAAAAGCTTTGTCGGTGACCAGAGTGAGGCCCATCTCGTTTGCGTCTTGCCACAGGTTGTGCACCTTGGTAGTGTTGTAGACGTAACCCCAGAGTCCGTACTGGGCGTTGAAATCACCGACGACGACGACGAAGGGTCGAGGGCCGGCCAGGTCGGTCGCTTTCCTGAGGATAGTCTGTTGGCGCGCGTCCCTGGGGTTGCTAAATATATTGAGGACGAAGACGCTGTTTCTGCGCTGTATCCGCTAGAGTGCGTCGAGCAGGATCTCAGCCATGACATATTCGATTCTACCACTCGCCAGCTTGAGGTCGCGGGTGAGATGAGTAAGCCTTTTATCGATCAAGGTACAAATGCCTCGGCTCCCGGGCAGGACCGACACGCCCCTGTAGCCCTGGAGCGAGGCAGCGGAGACTTATGTTTTCAGGAGAGCAATGACCTAAGGTTTAACCGCCTAGCTTGCTCTGGGGGTGGGACGTTACGAGGTGCTGGGCCGGCCCAGGTATTGTCGCCAAGCTTGACACGCACCAGAGCGGCCCAAACGAGGGTCGGTTGCCTCCCGCAATGTGTGGAGGCGAGCTGAGGTCCGGATGATGGCTGGACTCTGGAACCTGGGCGGCCCTTGATCTGAATCGGACCCGGGAATCGGACCTGGACCTGATCCTGGAGATGGTGCGGCTCCTGGTACGTCCACAAGACCTGGATCTCTCCGTCGACTGGGAGCGGCTGCGGCCAGATCAGCGTTGAGGCGATGCTTACTGGGATTGATTCGCGTCGCTGAGGGCGCGGGAGCGTTGCCCCCGTCTGCGCCTGAAGAGATACGGCATCTGGAATATTCGCTTGCACACGGGGGCGGCCGTAAGGTGGTCGCCTCTGCACAGCTTGCATTTGAGTTTGGTTTGGTTTGGTGCCTATAGAAACAGCACAACCCACTACGGGGGATTGGCCATGAATCGGGCGGCAGTGGGACGAAAAAAATGTCACAGTTTCGCCCTAAGGGCGAAGCAATGAATGCGATAGCAACACAGCAATGCCATACGAAGTAAGGTGAGCGGCTTTGGATGCAATATGAATTGCAGCAAACATGAGCTGATTAAGTAAGCAGGTGTGCTGCGCCGTAAGTAGATCGACATGAAGAGAGACTCGATGACCACGAGAAGGCGCGTGTGAAACGGTGGTGTTGATGAGAAGTGCTTCCCGTGGGCAGCGCGTGCGAAGGGACACACCTGTAGCGCTGCATTGCCGATCCGGGCTGCATTGCATGTGTAGCGTGCGTTGGAAAATGTGGCCACACTATTACTAACTGAATGAACAAGCGTGGTGTGAGCGCGCACAAACAAACATGAATAGATCACACTGAATGATTGCAGACAACGACTGTCAAAACGCTGGCAGCAAGCAGCGGGTGAAGGTACGTGCGGTCTATCGCTTCAACGGAAACTGAGCGGCGAATGCACGGCGCATAAAGGTCAGAGCCGTGTGGAGATAAGCGACGGTGCGAGCGAGCGACGAGCGCGGTTGCTGGCAGAGTTAAAGTGCGCCCCCCCCCCCCCCCCCTCAGCTCCCTCCGGCGCTGGCTTCCCGCTTCCTTGCTTGCGCGTGGGAGATTGAGTGCGTTCGCTCTCCGTCATAGCCCGCGTCCCCACACGCTTCCGCTCGGGCATACGGCGCGCGGCGATGATTTTATCTATAGGGAACCTGACGGCGACGGCGACGACGACGGCGACTCCGACGGCAGAAATCCGGTTGAAGTGTCCATATAATTGCTATCGCAATAAAATGAAGGATACCTAAATGGGATTTTCTTACTTAAGAATGAGATAATAAATGAATTATAATCGTTGATATTCATTTTCATGCTATAGAATCTTAAAACTTGAAGTAAATATTTTTGTTGTGAAAAAAAATTAGCATGGCAGTCTCCTTGTTTCCATTACAAAATTAAATATGCCATCACATACGTTCCTATTACAGGGTCCTAGTGTCGACGCCCCCAGAGATAGAATGATAGGTAGCGTAATGGTCAATCCAAGTTGGCGGAGGGGACCTTCTAGAAGTCGTTTTCTATTCATGGTGAACCTACGACACTCTATAAAGAAATTATCCATAGTTTCGGGTTCATTGCAATAAAAGCATTGAGGGGAAAGCGCCAAACCAGACCTATAGGTATAGAAATTAAGCCTTGGTATTCAGCTACGCATTCTAGTACACGACACTTCAAATTTTCTTGTTGAACACCATCTGCTGTGCCAAGGAAACCTAAGGTGCTGAAAGTCTTTGTTATTGAGTACACATGATTTGGCGTGTTCTTCTTGGACAGAAAATGTTTTAATCTCGCAGAAGTGACGTATGCCGAAGGTCTTAGGATCCTCAGTACCGGGCCGTTAAGAGATGTCGCTGCTAGTGCGTCTGCAGATTCGTTTAAAGTGAGCCCCACGTGCCCTGGCACCCATACCAGATGAATAAGGCGTAAATGTTGGGGGATGGATGAATGAAATTCTCGGAGAATGATAGATGAATTGGGCACTGATAAAGCGGAGCAAACCGACAGGGAGTCGGTTAAGATTACGGCTGAAGTAATAGATGTGGGAAGTTTTCGTAGAGCTAGGATGATCGCTAATAACTCCGCCTGAAATACTAGCGTAAAGTCGGGTAGTCGAAGGGAGAAAGACCAATTTAATGATGCCGAAAAAATACCCACTCCTGCCTTCTCTTCACTGACAGAAGCATCTGTGGCTATTACTGCATTTATTTGGAGGTTCTCGAGGTGGTCATCTAGCAAACTTTTTAGGTATCGAATAGGCAGGAGTTTAGCGTTATTAGGAAATATATAATCGAATTCAACGCTTAGTGTCGCAGCAGGGAAATTTTGAAAATCAACATCAAGGATTGATATTTCTAATGGCTCTAATAATTTCTTTTGAGTTTGCACCTGTGTTGAGCGCCGGCGTTTTCTTCTTCGCATCCCCTGCAGATGGCTTCGTTGGGCGAAGGGCAGACGTCGGAGCTGTGCCCAAGTCTGCCGAAGCTGCAACACACGTCCATTCGCTTGCGAAATCAAGTGCACTTGACGATAATTCCGCCGTACGAGATAAAAGTGGGCACCTTGTACCCGTCGAACAAAACCACCGCGGTGCCGTTAGGCTGAATATCGATGGCATTAGTGCCAAGCTGGTGGGCGGCCGCGTTTCTCATTCTCACTGAAGAACGTCTGGCGGCAACAAGCTGCCACCCGGAGTCGTTAGTAAAGTCCTTGGGGGTTGAAATCTCCCCTTCCACCTCGTACTCCATCACAAAGTCTGTGGAAAAAGCCTCTGACGAGAAGAAGCGGGCGAGCGATGCCTAACTCTAACTCGGTTAGGGTCAACACAAAATCACGGCTGGGTCGGTAGAAAAACGACACTAAAAGTCACAAAAGTCCACCCACCCATAAAAGTCGGGTATCTGCTTGTTCCTCTTGACCTGACGGATCCGAAAGTGTAGCAAGTTCGAGGGTACACAATAAATAAACATTCTAAAAGTGAGCAAAAAGCAGGAGTCAAACGAGCCACGTCCCATGTGGCTCATAAACACGGCCTCCCCATTACGACAGACGAGAAGTGAAATTTTTTACTGTAATGAGTAGTGGCAACGCAGCCAGCTGTGGAAGCAGACGACGATGACGAACCTCACGTGTGGCTCGAACATACATGTTGTGTCATTTCAACCATTAACATAGCCAACAAATTAAAACAATTTAATAAATATATAAACAAAAACAATCGATTTGCTGGTCTTCAATCTTCAGATAGTGGAAGGGCTCTGCATTTTTATATAAAACATGTCATCCCCAATTACATACCGATCCTAAGATACCTTGCTAATAAAGTGTACAATGAGCATGAACAACAAACAAAGCCATTCAGTGGATATATTCGCCCATTTGGTTAGTACTCGCTGAAGACTCCCACCCAAATTTGTTTGTCGTCTTTCGTTTCGGTTTAAAGCGATAAGGCTAAACCCTCTTTACAGGTGACTATATCTGTAATGTAGACATATTCTTTCACTTGATTTTCTGCTGCACGACTTTAGTAGTTTTATTTTTGAACAAAGAAGTTTATCGGGAAAGCAGACCGACAGGTTTGATCAGAATGTTATACTGCTGATTACGATGACACTGCTGCTGATGACGTTCAATGTTCCAGAGTAGCGTTCTAATCATTGCAGGCTACTATCTTCTATTCAAGTCTCCGGGCACCAAGGGAAACAAGACATCATTTACGTTGCGAGAGCCCCTGCGGTACGGATTGCGTGTCACTCTGGTACTTCCTGCCCAAACTCTCAAATGGGATTGTGCTCTATGTGCAAGATCAAGCAATACTCAACGGGAGTGGTGCCTGGAAGCGTTACCAGTGGCGGCAATCAATACAGTGGGTATGTACCAACAATTGCGCTTGCGCGATAGGTGTTGCATATGCGTGATTTCAGATGGCCCTACGGAGGAAATAAATTATTGTCCCGCTTTTCCATACTGACCCAGGTGCAATACACTTGGAATATCAGAAATACCTTTCGATAACAAGTGTGTTATGCCTTTTAGTTTGCAAGAGTTGTTTTCGCACCTTATATGACAAACTATTGGCTTTCCTAACGAAATAATTGTATCTTTTGCTCCTGAAAATTCACGTAAGTGTTTCGCAGGTCGTGCTGTGCAGCGAAAGCGGCTCACAATATTGGGAAATCAGTGTACTTATTTAGCAGCTGTTCTATCCTGGCATGAAATTAACAAAGTTGCCGTGAAACAGTGATGCTTATAGGAAACTGTCAGGGTGAGCAAGAGCACATATTTTTCCTGAATTTGATTTAGAAACCAAGTGAAAAGTGCCTATATGTACAGCGGATTTGGAAGTGTAGGTATCGTTTGGCAATGGAGAGTTGGATTAGCGGCAAATGACGCCACCATCGTGTATGGAAGGCCACTGAGAGCTACACTGGGCGAAATGATCGTTACGTGTAGACAGCTGATTTAGAGTACAAATATTTCCGTTTTAACTTCGCCTAAAACGGAAATGTTTTATAATAGTAATGGAAAATTTAAGCAGTCTTATCGAAAATTTCATTCTGGTATCCAAGTGACCGTGAATTTCAGGTTGACAGAAAAGATATAATATTAAGGTCTATCAAACACAATAGAAGAAATACTCCTCAATTCTTGTTATTGCAGCAACTTAGTCTAGTTCGATAGACATTACCAGCGCTGGGCAAAAAACAAATACCTCCGAGTTTAGCACGACAGAACAGGAGAATGCTCTTTAAGGTGCTCCTGACGGATAAAATAAATAAAGATGGAGTAATGTTGCGTGAACATAATTATCCAAATCACTCAAATCTTTATGTCCGCTGCAGGAAAAGATTCCACCATCCTTCATATTGCGTCGCCTTGATCCATACATGAGGTTGTTGCTCTTCACGGCAAAACTGCAACCTTTTCAAATTCTTTTCATTCTGAAACTTATAATGAGTAGAATAAACTGCCACCGTGTATTGTAAGTTTCACGGGTCAGTACTACTTTCAGCATGCTGTGACTAACCTCGTTCCACCTGAACAAGTTAAGGTAACGTTATACCTGTATTATTGTTACTATAATTATTGCGTTAATGTTTTCATAATATTGTGTGCATTATTGTTGTCTTTATTATAGTATTGACATTATTATTACTGCGCTACACTTGTATTATATTCGCTTGTGTATATTTCTGTTGTTTGGATGAGGTTCCTCTCCCCTCTGTAATGCTGAAAGGCCCTGAGGGTATGTGACGGGCAATGAAATGATATGAATTGCCTCTCCCAGCGATTTCCAGAGACCGCTGTCTTGGCGAGCTGACCCAATCTCATGCATGCGAGTTTCGTAATTTCCTACCACCTAATTCTCTTGCATCCTGGACTGCGCTTTCTTTCTTTTTGCGCCCATTCTGTCACTCTAATAGACAACAAGTTATCTACCCTACGCACTGCATTTCCTGTGTAGTTCCATCTTTTTTTCTTCTTAATGTCAACTAGAATATTGACTGCCCCCGTGTGCTGTCTAACCCACAACACTGTCTTCCTGTTTCTTAACATCACGCCTAGCATTTTTCGTTCCGTGGCTTGTTGCGTGGTCCTTCACTTCGTCTCAAGCTTTTGTTGACGTGCAAGTTTCTGCCCCATATTTTGTACAGGTAGAGTGCAATGATTACGCATTTTTCAAGTAAAGCGGTAAGCGGCCGGTCAAGACTGCGTTGCTCGCCGCATGCATTCCAACTTATTTTCATTCTGTTGTTAATTTTGTTCTCATGATCAGGGTGATGTTGCATGTGAAAGCATTTAAGCTTTTTTGGGCTGTTCAGCCAAATTATGACTGGAAAGTGGCAAAAAATACAATTTTCACTATATTGCAAGCAGTTTCTTAAAATGTGCAAGATAACTAGGAAAACGCCGCGGGAAACTGTTACTGTATAAAATTTTGAATGCCAGATTAAAAATCAACACTGTCAGTTTAGCGCCAGTATCATTTCAAGGAGTACGTAATTTACGCTTGCATACAGGCCCAATAGCAATAGTCCTAACAACGCACGGACCTAACATCAGAATGCCGCGACGTTCACTGAATGACTGAAGTATCTCGCACCATATATTTGAACTAGTGAGCATCGATCCAAGAAGGCCGTATCTATTCGCCTCGGCAGCCTTTCCCAAATGTCCTTGTTCGCACAGAGATGACATTTCTACCGCGCTACATGTAATGGTACACAGCCGCCTGGTTCCTGTTTTAAAAAATGAACAGCCTTAGCCATGAGCCGCGCGCAGAACTTATTAACTGTGATCTGGCACCACAATTTTTCGAACTGTTTTTTTTTGCGAAGATCGCAACGTCGCCTTCGACCCTTTTAGTTTACCCTGCTATGGCTTTCAAATACATTTGACAGTTGGTAGCCTGCGTACTAACGCGATAGCGTTAAAGGCGCCGTGTCGCTGAAAATCCTCCGTTGGCGTCCGTGGCGGAAAAATTATCCCCAACCACCCCGACCGCGGAGGTGTTAGCGAAGGAGAAAATCATCCCGAACCACCCCGACCACGTGGTGCCCTCCACGTGGTGCAGAGTTTTGGTGAACAAAAATTGCATTTCTCACACTGAAATCCGTCAGAAAAATCGTAAATCACGACTTAAGCACAACCTACAAACCTGGTGCCGTCGGACTGTTATTTTAATGTACGAGAAAACACAATTCTGTTACGAGAAAACTAAAACACAAACCCCCTTTCCAGCATTTCGACCATCCCAACCCAGTGCACTCGGGTAATATATTTGAGAAAGTGCTATCCAGATGGCACTCGCACACTCGGCAGGTCAAATTGGGAGTTCACCTGTCTAATACGTTTTGGACACGCGCCCGCCGGGGCAATAGCAAACAATTAATAAAATAGTAAAAAAAGGTGCCAGGGCCCTTACCTTTTAATATAAGACGACATATATTGCCCCTGAGAAAACGTCTTCCCCCAAATGCATTTCTGTTTACAAGTGAAGCCTACTTTAAGGGGATTGGTGTCAGCTTGGTCTTTGTAAGATGGCTTTCCCGTGTTCTGTGTTGCGGTGAAGCTCACTGAAACAAAAATGCGATGCAAACGGGGCGATAACGCTATCACGTCCCACTCTTAAAGGCGAAGCTTAAGCGTCCTCCAATTTTTGTCTTCATTTCATGTATGTCATTTGTATTATATACGTATTCATAAGCAAATATAGCTGAGAAGAAATATCTATAAAGTAGTGCAATGAAATAGCGCTAGATAATTCCGCACAAAACTTGGCATACACACACAATGGAGTATAGTCTATGGCTATGCGGTCACAGCTGGAAAATCTAGCGCAATACGAGCACATGTCTCGCAAGGCCACTCTGACAGAAGTGTGGCGACAGAAAGTCTTGCGTTCAGGAGTAGAATAGAGACCTCTCGTCCTATACTTCAGCTCATGGAAGGAACGCGCAAGGAACGTCCACACCGCTCATTGAATGCGATCCTAATTGCTTTCCGTGTCGGTCATAGAGGCCACTTTTTTGCCAGGTATAAAACGCACACTATGGGTCCCCTTTAGTTACCAGACAGCGCATACTGCGCTATGAGCTTATGAGAACTTGTAGCCTCCTCTACGAAGGACGTATAAAATATCAATATGATTGCTGCAGACATGGGAGTGGAAGTTGGTAAGCAGAAGGGCCACAGTTTTGGGGAAAGACAGTTTGCAAGACATAACACGAAAGCTTGCAAAGTGGTGCTGCTGGCACCTTTTAACTAGCGCCTAATGTATGCATGTCTCGTTCTTTCTCTCTGTGTGTGGGGCATGTACCGTGACGGAACAAAGGGCCTGAAATGCGAGCTTGGCGTGATGATTGTCTTGTGGCAGCAATCGAAATGTTACTCATGATGATAATGGAAGAAGACCACGTGCCACGGACAAGGAAGCGGCGGGCGGAGCGCGCAGACCGTGAGAATGAGCGGGAGTCTGGAACGGCAGCTCGCAGAACGGCGGTTCAAGGCTTGGGTACGGGTGACCGGTGTCCTGCTAACCTACGGACATGGGGACATATTCTGAAACGTTCCACTTCAGCGATCGTTCGCCTAGGCGACAATTTCCCCTTCAGGCGCACGCTGATTGGCTAGTTGGACAAAATTGAATGAGCTGATTGGCTGGTTGAGCCCGAAGTCAATCAATTTTGCTCAACCAGCCAATCAGCATGCGCCTGAAGGCGAAATTGTTCCCTAGGTGAACTATCGCCGAAGTGGAGAGTTTCAGAATAGGTCGCGTGGTCTTAAGTCCCACTCGTGGCTGGTCTCTCCTGCGCACCAGCGGCCTGCAGCTATAGCGGTCTGGTGCAGTGCTTCCTGCTGGGAACCGGCAGGTCTGAGCTACCTGTCTTGCGACCGAGCCCGACGTTCTAGCGGCTGATGCGTTACAGGCCAGACGTTAGTGGCCAGTTACAGCAATGGGCTGGTGTTCTGCGGGCCTGCTGTTTCCCCTGCTTCCAAGTCACAGCCAGGTGTGGCGTGGTGGTGGCGGCGTGGGACGTGGCCGTCGCAAGATACATACCAGCTGAAGTGAAATGTAGGAACGCAACGCTAAAGTGTCGCTACGCCACGATAACCATCACGGGCTCCGCAACAACGACGCACACCAGCGAGTCATGCTGCATGAGTGCTAGGAATATCGCCATATAGAAGGATAAACGTCTTCAGAACTCTAGTCCGCGTGCATGTAAATTTCTGTATCGGGTTAATGTGTCTCTGTATATTCTGTGTTGAATGTAAAAAGCTCCCGTCTGCTGTGTCATTATTAAAAGGATCCTGAGCCCAATGGAAACAGTATGCGTTTACATTACAGTATGTATGTATGTATTTATGTTTTTAAAAAAAATTAATTATGGGGTTTTACGTGCCGAAACCACGATATGATTATGAGGCACGCCGTAGTGGGGGACTCCAGAAATTTGGACCACCTGGGGTTCGTTAACGTGTACCCAAATCTAACTACACGGGTGTTTTCGCATTTCGCCCCCATCGAAATGCGGCCGCCGTGCACGGGATTCGATCCCGCGACCTCGTGCTCAGCAGCACAACACCGTAGCCACTGAGCAACCACGGCGGGTGTATGTATTTATGTATGTGTATGTATGTATGTATGTAAAATATGAAGCAGTATTGAAGTTATATTTAGAAACACGAAATGATAAGACATCAAATATTATTTATTAGAGCTGAAAGGTGTGGCACCTTTGCTCCTAAAGCACTTCGGTGAAATACAAAAGTAATGTATGTTTTTTTTAATTTTACGTAACATTTGATAGAACTACCACTTCAATGCTTCTGCCATATTCTATTTGCCGTATCTTTTTACCAGGACGATACCATTACTGCTGTTTCTGGAACGAACGGAGACGGCTTCGTTGCCATCGACGATGTGCTGATCAGCGAGCAATGTAATCCAAGGAGTGAGTAGGAAGAAATATTTGTATATTTTAATGGGAAGTAAGCAAGCGAAGCCAACGAACACGACCAAAACCGATCACATCTTGCCCTGCATGTCTTGTGTTTTCTGTTAAACCTAATGTTTCGACAGTAACCCAGTACCATTACGACCTCGCGGTTATTTCTAAAAGGCGTACTTAGACAATCTCTAAAGAATACATAACGTTGTAATCTAATCTTTTGGATATCTATTATTCTATTATTGTTATCTATTATTGTTGACCAGCGTCGGTGCACCTTCGGTAAACCAACTTAGCTATACGGACGGATGGCCGTTAGACCAAAATACATTTATACGAACACCATAATAAATTATTAGATAAAAGAACAAGACGAAACATTGTCACAGTTTGCGAAATATAAATAGCGATCGCAAAAAGTTAGATTACTACAGCGAAGTAACGTTCGGAATTCATAAGATTATTTATTAATTTATAAACCATTATGTCACGCGCGCACAACCAAGCATGGTCAGTTCTTATTCGATGACTGCGAGCACTCACTTTCACAGCCCTGACGTTATCAAGACCGGCGGCAACGAGGAGCAATAGCTTCGTGCTGCCACATGCTTCACCGCGTCTCGAAAACTTGAGATTAGGGGATGTCCAACACTAGCCGCGCGGGAAAACAGCGTGCATCTGGGCCCCAGCGATCTTGGCTCTCCCTTAACTATTACACCCGCCACAGCTTACCTCAAAGATACGGCGCGCGGGCCGGCGATGCGCTCTCTCCCGTGAACAACCATGCGCAGCCATGACATGGTTAGAGAAGGAGACGCGTGCTCTCCTTTCCAAGCTCCTGCTTGATCGTGGGACCTCCGATAGCGGGCGTAGGGTAAGACGGCCCGCATTAAGCCACCAACTTCTCGGCCTCCGCTTACGCTTTCCCTCGCACCCACAGGTGCGTCTGTGTTGTCGGTATAATTCCCTGGCAGTGTCCGCATAGTTCTTGTCGCAGTAGTGGTAGTCCAATAGAAGCACACCGATTGTCTATGACAACATACATTTTCAACTTTTGTTAACCTTCTTGCTGACATTCCTTGTAGACATTTCCAGTAAAGCTTCCAAAAGCAAAGAAAAGGCGGCAGCGGTTTCATTGCAATCCCTCGCATCTTAAGTACCGTTGAATGTGTGCATTGCCATGAGAAGGCAATGCGCTTGTTATAATAATTGAAGGCAGATGCGAACTTATTGTGCTTACGTAACAACGATGGTCATCGTACACTGAAAAAGAATTATCCTCCAACTCTCTGATGTATGCGGATCCGATAGTGCGAAGAACTATAAATGCGATTTTTATTGCGGTAGCATTCCATGCTGTATTTACAGGCATTAGCCACGTACCTTATCATGAATAGATCTATTTCTGGCTTGCAAGCGTCTTCTAGTGAGTACCCGGATGGCTGACGACAAGGCTGACATCACATACCGCTCAGGGAGTGACCAGCTAGCACCATAAATTTTTTACGTAACTGCATCCTCATTATAAAGTCATTCGTGATGAATTGTCAGTAGTTGGCCTTCTTAATTGATCACATTATGGCAGATGCAAATGCGAAATGAAAAGGTGGTAATGTGAGCTTAACAAAGATCTCATGAAATAACACGACGTTAGAGATGTCCCCAAGACCTGCGGTAAACATTCATCAGCATTCTAAAGGGTGGCCCAGAACAGATAGAAGGACATTTCTAGGAAAGTGTAACACCAATGTTATTTCTAGGACGTTTGACGACAAATATCTTTCTAACAGGACAGTTGTTACAAGATGTTGCAGTTTCCTGAATAAACGAAGGTTCTTCTAGAAGCATAAGCTCTTGTCAGCCGGGCGTGATTTACAATTCTTTTGGTTAATGCTCATGTCGAGATAAAAGTTTGCAGACTAGAAGACGGTTGATCGGTAATTTGCGACTAACACAGGCTGGACTGAGTGATTTAACGAAAGAGTTGGTCAGTGACTGAATCTGTGGATCAGCGAGTTTATTTAGTAAAAAAAGTGATCAAGTCAGTCGCAAGAATACCGTGTAAGTGAAAATAAAATATATGCGCGATAGAGGATCGAGTGGGTGATGAAATCAGTGTCCTTAGAGCGCAAGTGGTGTTAATTCTGCTGAGTAATGCAAGTGTGTTGCAGTTTCTATCACTTTATTCGAATAAATTAACCAAGTTTTAACTGCTTCATTTTTGTTGAAAATATTTAATCGCCTTCATTTCTTATAGGGCCCTGAATTCTATAAATAAGGAGGGAGAGTGTCATTAAAGACTGGGGATATTGTGCCTGGGAAAAACGAGCAATCGAATGATACGCACAGCCTACGTCACAAGCACAATATAAGCAAATTATGTGGTATATAGCAAATCTAGCCTGTAGTAGCTCGGAACCGATATATAAAATCTTACGGATAGCTACCGTGCAGTAACATAGACCAAAATTATAAAATGGTACATATAGGTAGGTGTTTACCTATCGAAAATAATGAGTCTTTGCTACGTATATATTCTACATTGTTTCCTTAGTATTGTATTGCTAATTCTGTAACTTCGGTGCTCATATGTGTCCCAGTTCCTTAGCATACGTGCATTTATTTCTCTGTAATATATTTTACGAGTGATTCTCTAGACATACTCATGTGGCACTGTTTCTTCGTCTTATTTGTAGACTATTGTCTATAAAAATTTATGAATTCAAAGATAGCATGTTCTAACGGCTTCAGTGTCTCTTCCATGGGATGTTGCAGCTTGTGAAAAGTAAAATGAATGAACGTAAAAAAGTGGGAAGCAATCATTATAAAAATACAGAAAACAAACAATGTTGAGTCTGAAACTTGCCGTCTCTATGTGCTTTCTTTCTATTTCACTCGCTCTGTGCGACCAAAATGAAGTTATTATACTAACTTGTAGTTTCGGCACTTCAAGCATAGGTCCACTTTACGAAACTTAACTCGTCTTCGATACTTCACAGACGAAACTTCAAGAGTTACCACTTATTTGAAATTATGTACACCTGCAATGTTTGTTTTTTCTCCATCTCTCCCATCACGTAGCACGGTCGACACAAAGGTTTGATTGTGGCAACAAGACTGTGACGATAGAGCGTGTGTGTGACTTCGTGACCGACTGCGAAAACGGCGAAGACGAGCGAAACTGCGGCGATTGCGACTTCAGCAAAGGCCTGTGCGGCTGGATCTCCGACGGCTCTCTGAACCGTGGCACGACGGCATGGCGCCGCAAAGCGGTAGGCGAAGTCGAGAACTCACCGCTCACCAACCCACGCAACAGTCGCAATGGTGAGTGCTCGTGGAAATAGCAGTGCACTCATTGGAAAGTCTGCATTGGCGGAAAGATGTGAAACAGAGACACTATATAATCCAAACTAGTACTAAGTACACGCGAAGATGGAGGCAAGAGATCATTAACAGTGCTTGAGCATGGAATGCAGCCTAAGCCGAAGTTTAGTCCCTAGAACTTATCTTCGTCATGGAAGCAACGGCTTTCTTTTAGCAGCAGTTTTGTGTCGGCGTTGCACACTATTCCTCACCCTCAATGGAGAAGGGGAGGGAAAGGGGTGAGAGAGAGAGGGAGAGATGGAACGATAAGTTTGTTCTTAGTGTATAGTGAGGAAAATGAAAGTCCTCAAGAAAAGAGGGGAAAGAAAATAAAAAGTAAACACATTGACTTCCCTTACCCTACTATTCGCACAAGCTTATTCTCCATTTTCCCCGTTTAGGGTGGGGGAGTATATGCTAGCGTAAATCAGCGCTGCCAATAAAAATACTTGCTGTACTGATGAAAAAACGTCCAATTTGAGAACGTTGGCTTCAGCGACGTTCCTTGTTCGAATGTGGCAATACAATCAACATACTATAATCATGAGGATAGAACAGATGCCTAAATTTTTATTGCAGGTTGTAAACAATGAAATATAACAGTTTTTTTGCCTTTAGAAAATGTTGCAAATGTTCTTAGGGTATTAAACTATACGCCTTTTTATCAATGCCGAACATAGAATTATTGTGATGCTATATAAGGCCAGAACTGTGTTCGACAGCCGCGTTTTTCTTTCTGTTTATTTGACTCAGTGCGATGGATGAGTGACTGTGTCACTCTGCTGCCGAGCATAGCTATGCGGGTTAGACGCTGACTATGTGCCTTTACCCATTCTGATGGAGGCGTGAACTTGCGTCTACAATGCATTCAGTACAATTTAAGGGGTCATAGATGCTCAGAATTAATCCAGAGCCTTGCTGTACGTCTTACGTTATAGCCCTGTGCTGCTCTGGGACATTGAAGCCGGTTAATTGATCAAGCATTGACAATAACCATTCGATCATGTAGATCTTAACGTGAAGCACAAGAAGGAAGGGAGGGGGGGAGGGGCGGAGGGCGGCTCACGTTTTAGGATAACATGAAAATCTCTTGAGTAAAACAAGAACAACATGAAAGCAGTAGCCAATGTTCCGACAAGTCAACATTTGATCTTCCTTTCATTTTGTTCTTGTTTTGCTCATCGTCTCGAATTTCCGTCTCCCGCATTCCTCGTGTTTGCCTTGAAAATATATGAAAAGACTGGAAGCGTGCACACATATTAAAACAACGAAACATAGTAAATAAACAATACTGAATTGAAACAATACATTGAATTGAAATGTGGTTCTGGTGCAGGAAAACTAAGAGGAAAGAAGAAGGGACAGAAAAAGCGCCAACTTACAACTGAAATAATTACATAGAAACACCCATATTTTGTACAAACAGGTTTGACATGCACAGAACCATCAAGTGTACTACACGTGCACAAAAAGAAAGATAAACATTTTTTTTTTGCAAATCACGATAGTGCGTCTAAAAATTGGTACTGATTATTATGCAATAAACCGACGGGACACTGACACAAGCATCACCATTTTTATTTATGAAAAATGCCTACAGCAATTCACGTACCAGCGTTCCCCGGCTCTTACCTAGTAGACGCGTGTCCCCAAACTGCGGCTCGCAGCCACGCGAAGCACAATGAAAAGGGAAGTGCGAACCTCTGTCCGTTTTTCATCGATATTTGTGCTCCCTTAATGGGTCGTTGGTGCAACGGCCGCTTTGGCCGATATATACTCGGCCGCAGTGCAGAGGTATCTCGAAAGCTTCTGCCGATGGCACAGCGCAGAAAAGGCTTGGTGAGCTCCTTTGTGCACACAGGCTTGGCTCTTTGAGAGGCAATGCGGGCACAGAGCCTCGACAACCTAAAAAGGGTGATGATTGTGTCAGTGTACCGTCGGTTTCATTGCACAATCAGGGGTACCAATTTTTAGATGCACTATGGTGATTCGTAAAAAAAAAAACTTTTTTTGTAGGCGTGTTATACACTTGATGGTTCGGTGCATGTCAGTCCTGTTTGTATAAAATATCTGAGTTTCTATGCAATAAATTCAGTTGTAAGTAGGCGCTCTTTCTGCCCCTTCTTCTTTTCTCTTAGTTTTGTTGCGCCAGAAGCACATTTCAAGGATGACCCAACTAGCCCAACATTGCGTTCGCCTGAATTACGTTGAATTGAACCACAAAAACCTTCGTCTGGAGCTTTTTTACACAATATATAATAATCAAACAGGAATCAAGGCCTCGTCATATCTGCGTCCTCCGTATTTATTATCTACCGAAGAGACCATGAGATTAAAGTTCGGGAGTATGTCTCCAGGACTGACCTTGCATTTTATATCTTTCCGCAGACCATATCGGAGTACAATTTGTTACCGGCTGAGATTTCATTTCCTTTCATTTATTTAGTCGCAAGTCCGTGCAGGCATTACAGAGTGATTTTGAGCCAAACCTCTGTTGATTTGTTTTACTCTGTATTATGCCCCTCGCATATAATATAGACGCAGCATGCAATAAGTGAGAAGAAAACTTGGCATAGGACAAGGCAACAAGTATGCACTGAAAGATAAGCAGGGTAATATCATCAGCAATTTCGATGACATAGTAAACCAGCGGAAGAATTCTATATTGACCTTTACAGTGCCCAGAGAAGCCAGGCTACTTTCATTCGAAGTAGTGAAGAACATGATACAGAGGCTCCTTGTATAACTATAGCGATGAAGTTAGAAGGTTCTTGCACGACATGACCAGGGGAAAAACTGCTGGATACGATGGCATATCAGTCGATTTAATCAAAGATGAAGGAGATAACATGCTTCAAAAGCTTGCAGCATTTTACACGTAATGCCTGACGACTTCAAGGGTACCAGAGAGCTGGAAGGATGATAACATTATACGGGTGAATTTGAATGGAGACGCTAAAGAATTGAAGAATTATAGACCCATTCGCTTGCTTTCGGTATTGTATGACATATTCACCAAGATAATTTCCAATAGAATCGGGAAACAATTCACTTCAGACAACCAAAAAAACAGGCTGGCTTCAGGAAGCGATATTCTACAATGAAACATATCCATGTCATCAGTCAGGTTATCGAGAAATCTCTGGAGTACAATTAACCTCTTTATATGGCTTTCATAGATTAGGAAAAGGCATTTAATTAAGTAGAGATAGCAGAAGTCATAGAGGCATTGCGTAGTCAAGCAGTTCAGGAGGCATACGTGAATATCTCGGAATACCTACAAGGATTCCACAGTTACCTTGGTTCTCTACAAGAAAAGTAGAAAGATACCTGAAGAAAGAGGTCAGGCAAAGAGGCACAATCTCTCCAATGCTATTTACTGCAGGCTTAGTAGAAGTATTCAAGCTCTTAGACTGGGAAAAGTTAGGAGTGAGGATCAAAGGCGAATATCTCAGCAACCTTTGGTATGCAGATGACATTGTCCTATTCACAATAACGGGCACAAGTTACAACAAATGATTGAGGGTCTTGACCGACAAAGTGTAAGAGTAAGGTTGAAGATCATTACGCAGAAGACAGATAATGTTCAGTAGCCTGGAAAGGGAACAAGAATTAAGGATCGCCAGTCAGCTTCTAGAGTCTGTAAAGGAGTGTGTTTATATAAGTCAATTACTCACAGGGGACATAGATCATGCGAAGGAAATTTAAAGAAGAATAAAATTGGGTTAGAGTACATACGGCAGGCATTACCAAATCCTGACTAGGAGCTTACCACTGTCGCTGAAAAGAAAAGTGTACAATCATTGCATTCTACCGGTGCTAACATGTGGGGAGAAATTTGAAGGTTAACAAAAAAGCTCGAGAACAAGTTAAAGACCGCACAAAGAGCGATGGAACGACAAATGTTTGGCCTAACGCTAAGAGACAGGCGGAGAGCGTTGTGGATCAGAGAGCAAACGGGGATAGCCGATATTCTAGTTGACAATAAGAGGGAAAAATGGAGCTGGGTAGGCCATGTAATTCGTAGGATGGATAACCGTGGACCTATTAGAGTTAAAGATTGTATACCAAGATAATGTAAGTGCATTCGAGCATGGCAGAAAACTAGGTGGGGAGATGAAGTTAGGAACTTTGCAGAGAAAGGCCTTCGTACTGCAGTGGACATAAATATAGGCTGCTGCTGCTGCTGCTGCTGCTGCTGCTGCTGCTGCTGCTGCTGCTGCTGCTGCTGCTGCTGCTGCTGCTGCTGCTGCTGCTGCTGATGATGATGATGATATCCCTCGCAATGCTGCGAATGGTACTGCGTGTTTTGTTTGAATAAAGAATTAAATGCGATTCGCAGCTACTTACCGAAAACATAGAAATGACCCTGGAGACCGATCGTTTGGACATCCCTTGTGACATCTGCTGTTTGTGTCAATTATACATGAAAGAATCCCTCTGATTTAATATTGGAGAGCATATGACTCATCACTTTCACATGCTATGGAATTGAAACCTGAACAATGAGTACAGTGAATGCATTTTTACACAGGAGCAAAAATCAGAACTTTTCTTGCCGACCTTCGCGCCAAAGTTGATTAAGTTTCATCAAGCTGACACACTAATTGCTCCATTGGCTGTCTGTGTTGTTCAAGTGAACTCTTAATATTTTGTAGCCACGGTTATGACTTGGGGACTATGTCTTTACTTCTTGCCTGCGTTGTTTCATTGGATTATGACAAATGTAGATGCTTTATTGTAACTTGCTGCGAATGTTCCTGCTTATGAACGGTAAAAACTGAAAGTAATGCAACGTTCACATCACCACGCTCCCAACCAAACATTAAGACACTCATTGTGATCTTAGCACATGCGAAATAAGACTGCACTTGTTCATTTTTGAAATCAAGTTCTAGCATTGAACACACTTTAGTAGCAGTCCAACTTTAGCGAAGAAGTCGCAACTTGTTGAAATTAACAGCCCGAGCCGTTTCTATTGCTGAAAGCAACCAGTCAGGGTCTCAGAAAAGCAATATACGTATAAGCTGAAAGCACAGTTACAGTAAAAATGCCCTCTATGTGGTGCTTGTCGAGGTTCCAATTGATTGCTTTATGCGAGGAGTTTCATGCTGCCACGCATACTGGCTAAAGCTACCACAGACAATAAATCAGAAATGACAACATTCCTTAGACTTTAAGAAACAAACGGGCCATTGTTTTTATGTCTTTCAGGATATTACCTGCTGCTTCATTCAAATGCAACGGGGCCTTCTCGAAGAGTTACGCGTGCAAGCATCGCTTCTCCAGTTATAAGGAACACCAACAAACTGTGCACGCTCACTTTCTGGTACAACTTCATTTTGAACGGTTAGTGCGTTTATGCCATTACCACCCGCTTTGTGGTCTTTATAAGGTTGTATATAAGTTATATTTCTAAGAATCTATACGTTTTTTGAGCGATCCCTCAAACTATGTCTGTACTAATGTAATGCGCAACTTTAGACGAGTTGGTTCTGCGTTCTTGAACCATCGCATGGCTGAATACAAAAGCCGACGAAGACACGAGGTAGTTGTCATTTCTTCGGTCGTCACATGCTGTTCTAAGTTATTACTGCTTTGTAAAAGCTGGAGCTGGATTAGTTCCTTCTAGAACTCTTTCTAGAACTCCCTCATGAGAACACAGAATAATGACGAGATTGATGACACGTGTACGCTAAACTGCGGCTCAAGCGAGTGGTCTTTGCTTCCGTAGCCTTTTTTCGTATTAGATTCATGGATGGATGCGAAACCTTAATGAAAGTCCTGAGGTACACGACTCAGCGCACTGCGGGCTGCTCCTACGTTGGGACAGTCAGGCTATGCCCGATCGCCGCATCGTGGGCGCTCGGGACAGCTAATAGTGGCGCCCCGGCAACGGGGCACTTGATAGAGGAGCCACTTGTCCTCATTGATTTGTTCCGTGCCTCGCAACGAGGGGACAACGCCAGAACATATGGTCTAGGCTAGCGAAGTCATTGTAGTGCCTGCAAGCACTACTGGCATAAGTGTCGGGATAAAGCTTGTGCAAAAAAGCCGGTCTGGGATACAAGCCTGTTTGCAATAATCTGAGGGTCAATGCCTGTGCTCTATTTAACTTCTTGTGAGGAAGGGGAAAGTGTCACCTTCCGAGATAAAAGTGCTTGGTAATTTCGTTGTATGTGGTCGGTTGATCTCTGTTCTCCACCAGTGTGGGCCGGCGAGGGAGTACTCCATGGTCGCGGAAAGCGAGACCTCGCGCCTTGGAGTGGGCCAGCTCGTTGTGGTTGGTGGGGCCTCCAATGATGAATCCCATGTGAGCGGGTAACCACGTAAGATTGTGGGTGGTGATGCTCCTGCCATCGAGGATGCGACAGGCTTCCTTATACATGGCGCCAACGTTGAAGGCGCGGATGGCTGCCCTGGATTCGCTGAAGATATTGGCATGTGTGTCGTCCAGGAGGGCCAGGGCAATGACCACTTGCTCTGTCGTACGTGACGACGTGCTTCGTACCGAAGCGGCGTTAGCGGTCGAATCCCCTGTGGTTGATCGACACTACTGTGTAATTGTTGCTGTTGCCATACTGGGTCGCGTCAACGTAGAAGCTGCCACCAGGGAGTTCTGTCGCCTGGCGTAGGAGCGCCACCGAGCTGGCCTTCCTTCTTTCTACGTTGTGCTGGGGATGCATATTGCGCGGGGCGGGGGATATGATGAGGTTGTCTTTCTGCTCTTTCGGAAGGTCCTTGTAGGCGTCTTCGACCGTGGCCGTGCGACGCCCATCTCTGTTAGAAGTCGTCAGCCCTCACCTTGGTGCCGGAGAGTCTGAGAATCTGTGCCCTTTCTTGTGCTTCTGCAATATCTTCTAGGGTATTATGAATATCCAACTGCAGGAGTCGGTCGTTGCGTGTGTAGTTTGGTAGCCCGATGATGCTATTCGTCTTCTATGCTAGTTTGCGAATGGTGATGCTATTTGTGCCCGCCACTTCGAGTGTCATTCCCAAGATTCGACTGGACGCGAATTTGGGATTTGTATCTCCGCTTTTGGTGTAGAGATTAATGTCGATTTCAGTGGGCGGTTTCCCGTTTCCAGTTCTATGGCTTGTGGCCCTTTCTAGTTGGGCTGTACAGAAGGAGCTCCGATTTCTTTGGGGAGCACCGGAGTCCCGTGTCCAGGGGCGTAGCCAGAAATTTTTTTTTTTTTTGGGGGGGGGGGGTTCACCGGCCCGACCGGGGGGGGGGGGGGGGGGGGCGGGGCGAGCGTCTGCTTTCCTCTACGTGACGTGATCGACAATAACTATCGGTAGTTTAAGCAGACTCTATGCAGGTATATCGATGACATGGGACCAGTTACCTAATTAAATCTCAGTAACGTAAAAATTACTGGCGGCTATTCCACTGTACTGGAAACAATACGCACTAGGTTTGCCTCGCGTAACGCCGTTCCTCCTTTTTTTAAAAATCGTGCTGCGTGATAGCTGGGACACCCTGTATGTCATTGACTTTCTCGCCCGCAGCAACCCTTTTAATTACTGGTTCCGTAATCCCCCCCCCCTGCTCGCGTGTGCTTGTGGGGAAATTAAGTAAAAAGCAAAGCAAGCTCAGTAAAATACAGTAAGTACGACACGTACAGAGGGCGTTTGGAGCAACGGTCTCTCATCGCGCCACTGAATGGACGAATCTTCGAAAACGCATCATTGAGACGACCCGCCCGATCGGAGAAGACATCATTAATTGTTAATCTCCGTTAAGAGTAGATAGCGTCGTCCTCGTCGGGGCGAAGTGCGTTTAACAATTCAAGGACGGCTATACACGTGAAAATGCACGTGTGACCAGGTTATACCTATTCCCATAGCAATAGCTTGTTCGCTGCGTCTTTTCGCTAGAAAACTTGCACACGCGCAAAAACGCGTAAGGCTTTTTTTTCGAAGCTTTCGTCGCCCTGCTCCCTCATACGAGAGGGTTGCATTTCCTGCGACAAGTGCATTGGCCGCTGTGTCTTCCGCTGTGTGCGAGCGTGCAGCCATCATTTGCCTTTACGTCAACAGATTCGGAATTGTACAGAATATTTCACCGCACAGCATAGATATGGCATGTGTACGCATTTTAAGTAGTGCGTGCAACTCATTTCTGCTTCACTTACACAGGTGCAAACAGGAAGCGGCCTTGTACCTCACCGAATCTCGACTGATTGGTGTACTAGTGATGCATGAATGAACTCCGGTCTTGTTCAGTGCATAGTGCACATAAGAAATTTCTCAGGACGCGTGAACTCCGACGAGAACTGTCAGTGCCTGTAACAAGAGTTTACTTACGCTGTACTGCGCACAGCAGTAATCCATGCTTTTCGGCTGTCTGTTCCATGCATTCTGTTGTCAGTCGGTGGAATTTCACTGCTGGCATCAACCCCTTCGTGTGTACGCGGTTTGGGATTCCACAACACAACAGCAACTATATACCAGCCTTCCGTAATTGCTGGTTTGGGATTCAACAACACAACAGTAACTACCAGCCTTCCGTAGGGGCACAATCGCAAACAAGAGACGTTTCGCGCGCAGACTAAACGTTCACACTTGGGAAGCGGCTAGCGGGCGGAAGGGCCAAAGCGGCCGGAAAATTTTTTCCGCGCCTGTCAAAGTTGTTCACATTTGTTTTGCTACCGCCGCTGCCGTTTTCGTCCAGATCCATCTCGTCCGCGTACGTTTGTTGGCGTGGTGGCGCTCATTATCGCATTATTTCGAGCGGTATGTTCATTCTTTGACCCAGGTACCGTCATCAAAAGTGATCATTTTACGGCAACTTCGCGTGACATCTGCGACCTTCGGTAAATTCCTCGTTGGCGTTCCGTGATTCTCCTCACACGGGCGCGGTACCGCTGAGTCACAGGTTGGTGCCTAGGCGTGATTATATTTCTTTATTATCTTTTATTAGAATAGGGGCCCCAAACGTTTTGGGGCCCCAAAGAAATAGCGTCGACACCACTGCGCATGCGCGAGACGCTAACTGCGTTTGGGTTTTGCGTTGGGCACGCTACTTCACCGATTTAGCGGGAGTCCCAAAAGCAGCCCCAAAAGCTTTGCGTCAACAAACATGGCGGCACCCATCGAAGCGACGGCTCTCCGAGCACCAAACTCGGCTTGATTCTTGGTAACGCGTGAAGTTCGTAAGCTAGGAGAAGTGACTGCGGTTATCGTTTTCTCTCAACTAACGTGTGTAATGAAGATTGATTCATTAGACGCCGCTAATTCCGAATTCGATTGTCGATTTCATCGCTCATAGGCCTAACGTGGATTAGCTTGGCTGGTGAAGGCACGTCAAGTTGGTTACTCAAAATTAGGCGCAACAAATCGCTTGCTGCTAATAGAATAACCTCTCAATTGTAATTAAACGCAAAACCACGAAAGTCAAAATTACTCTTCCTATCATAAAATGGTATAGTTTATTTTAATATTTATAATAGTTTTTCTTTGACACCGTAGTGGCGCTGCAAGCGCAAGACGCTATTCGCAAACGCAAAGCCCTATTCTAAAACTCTTCACTCTTGCGTGCCCCAACGCTAACACCCGCAAAGCTCTTTGGGGCCCCAAACTTTTGGGGCCCCTATTCTAAAACTCCAGGACACCAAAGCGGCAACGGGAACACCAAAGCTAAAACCCGGGCCGGCCGTTGTGTTGGGGCTCGCCAAAGCCTGTGCGTCCTACGTGAGACCTACGCTCCCAATCTATCGTCGCGACGAGAAAAGCACCCCGCGACTTCCGCAACATACCGTGCACGTGCGAGGAGAATTATGGAGCGCGAACGAGGAGTATGTCTAACTATTGTCTGCCATGGAAGTGGAAGAAGAAATGGCTTTTATACTTCTACCTACTTGTTTTCTAGAAATGGACAATGAATAAACGGAAGACGCGGACACCTCGGAAACAGCGGTGGTGGGTTCGCCTGGCTTTGCAAAAGCGCGAGAAGTTGAGTCACGCCAAGGCTTCGTTGCTACACCTCCGGTCGCGCAACGTTGAATACTATCGCGAGTGTTGCTGACAGTACGTTTTAGTACCACTCTTGTCGTATAGCAAAGGGAGGTTCTTGATCGCGTCGATCAGCATTGCAGCCCACACTTTTGGTGCCATGTTTACATGCTAGTGTAGCTTCCGAGCTAGCAGAACGACTTTGCGCCACGTTTCCGCTTCGCCATGGCGAAGAAATTGGTCTATGAGACCGATTTGGCTCGCCGCCTGTCTTTCTGCCTGTTCTGCCGCCTAGGCGGGCGGATTTTGCAAGATTTTGCCGCTTCCGACAAACTTCGAGACCAAGTGTGAACGTAGCCTGCGCGAGCGCGGCCTCACCGGCACCTGAAGGGAAGCGGCGGAAATGTATACCGGAAATTTCGACCACCTGGGGTCTTTAACGTGCACCTAAATCTAAGTAAAGCGGCCTCGAGCATTTTCGCCTTCATCTAAAATGCGGCTGCCGCATTTGTTGCTAGATTTGTTGCGCATTTGTTGCTTCAGAATGTGGCCCCCACATTCTCACCCAAAACCTCACAGAGTGTGAAAGCCTAGAAAAACACCGTGTCACTTTTTTCCATATGCAGACATGATTCGCTGTAAAAAACCAACCCGAACGGAAGCGCCCAGGAATGAAATTGTGATAGTAGCACCGGTTTCTTGAATTATGTCAGCGCGAAGCGACGAGAACAAAGGGTGGGTAAGTGGGCCTGGGAGGGGAGGGGGGTACGGGAAAAATTTCGGGGGGGATTTGAACCCCCCCCAACCCCCCCTGGCTACGCCCCTGCCCGTGTCTGTTAGAAATTTATCTGTAGTGTCGACAGCTTCCTGGAGAGCAGCTTCGACTTGTCTGTCACTGCCTCCCGCGCTCCAGACAGTGATGTCGTCCGCGTAGATCGTGTGGCCGATGACCTGGTTATTATCTAAGTATCTCGAAAGGTCGACCACTGCGAATTTGAAGAGGAGCGGTGAGATGACTGACCCCTGGGGTCGCCGCTGCTCTGCTGCTCCGCTCAATTTTCTTTGATTCCAAATCTGCAGCCTTGAGGATGGTACAGCGTTTGCTCAAGAAAGACCTGACGAAGTCATGGAAGGACGAGCCCAGGTAGAGTTTGGAGATGGCGTCGAGAACGAACTCGTGACGGATGTTATCAAAGGCCTCCTCCAGGTCCAAACCAAGAAGGCTATCATGTCCCCAGTGCAGCGTTCCAGGATTTGGATCTTGATAACCTTCATGGCGTCCTAGGTGGAGAGGCCTGGCCTGAAACCTATGATGTTGTCAGGGAAAAGGTCGTTGATCTCGATATACTCGGCAATTCTGTTATGGGTGGAGTGCTCGGCCACCTTCTCTACACATGGCGTCAGTGAGATGCGGAGGAGGTTGGTGATTTTCCGGGCTTTGGGATGAGTATGAGCTTCGCCACCTTCAATTACGTCCTCCCAAATGCGATTTATCTCATCGGTGAGAAAATCGATCGATTCGTCTTCTAGGTTTCTGAGAGCCTTGTTGTATTACAAGTGTTTTTTTTTAAATCTAACACCTCTTGGAAACCTGTTTACGCAATAAAAAGATATATCAGGCACCGGTTGGCTGACTGTTACCCAAGTTAGGGCACTGCACGGGTCCGGGCTAACGCAAATGCTCGGGCCTGGACCGGCCTGTGGGCCGGGCTGGGCCAGGCTGTCTGAAACGTCTTTTTTGCGGGCTCGGGCTTGAGGCCACGGGCCCGGACTTGACGCGGGCTAGCTCAATTAAAGGACCTAAGCCTGGCCTTCGAGCACACGCGAACGTTATGCATTGCAAGGTTCACGGAATTCTGTGCCAAGCTAAAGTAACATGTGCAGAGAGCTGACTCTTTGTATACCTTAGCACACAAAAGACGAAAACAGATGAAGTTCTAGTTTATTTCTTGTCCACAAGAAATACCATTTTTTTGCGCCTCGGGCAAAATGAATTCTACAATAAACCCCTCTTCAAACTATTTCCCTGTGACTGCATTTGGGATTGCAAGAGTACCACTCTCGTCACTATTATATTATTGTAACCCTAGCACAAGGGGTGTCTCATTCTACTTGTCCGTTTGTTGTATGCTATGCGCTAGTGAATTATCCGGTTGATATATATATATATATATATATATATATATATATTTGCATGCTAATGGGCTGATAGGACTAAATTGTACAATCAAGGTGTACATGTGCACTATATAAAAATAACATCACAGGCAATGCGCCAAATCACTGATGTTCCATGGGAGAAACAAATATTTCGGCTTTTCATTGCTTACACACTGCACTTATTAGACCTCGAGAAGGTGAGGCTAACACACACAGCAGAATGTGTAAGTAAACATGTATGTAAACATATAAACAGTAAATAGTGTGTGAAAGGACAACTTGCCGCCAGTGGGAGCTAGAACTGCGGCCTCAGGACGACATGTGCGATTCTATATGCAGGTATGTTATGGCAGCGGATGAGGAATAAATTAAATTCAGTACTTTTTTATTTTTTTAAACCCTTGTTTAAAAGGTTTTCTGTGCTAAAACCTGACGTCCGCACCTTGACAGATGCCCTGAAACTATATACAAAGCAATGCTTGACATCAAGCACTCTTTGTGCCCAACTTCAATGGACATAAGTTCAATGTGAACTAAACCATAACAGAAACATAGCAAGAATAGCATAGCAACAGATAACAGAGCAATAAATACCCTATCACTAAATAACCTGAACATTGTATATTGCACAAAACGTCCCGCTAACGTTATTAGGTACCTAAATATTTACACGCACGTGTAACCCAGCTTTGGATATGTTAGTAGCACTGGTAGCTATGCGGTTGGATGTGAAAAAGATACTAGACCACCCACACTTGGAGGAACATGGCTTTCAAACTAAGCAACATGATAATAAATTGCTCTATGAACAAATCTGCGTTATAAATGAATTAGCCACGGAAATAAAACGGTCCTTTCGCTATCTTCATTGTTTGTAGGCTTCAAATTCTAGATGCCTCATAAACTGGAAACTCGGTTCCGTGGAACATTCTTTCATTTCAAAGGGAGGACCTTGTGTATTACAGGTTTTATGCCCTAGGTTTCAGACAAGGGTTTTCTCAGCAATTCCGGCACCGACGTTCGCGTATCAAGTTGCGCTTGTGCTTTAATAGTCGTACCAAATTCACTCTCTTGGTACTAAGTGACGCTGGAGTGAGGAGTGAATGGGGCGGTCGGCGTTGAGCAGCATACAAGTATTGTAAGGCTGTATGCATGTCCGCTTTTAGGAAAGTCGCATTAGAAACTTTTACAAATATAAATGTGCTTATCCCAGCTAATGGCAGTAACATTTACTGAATGAGTTGCATTTTCTTGATCATCAGCTTCGTGGATGCTCTGCTTGATTCCCATAAATAAGTTCGTTTCAATTCTAAAGTGCATTCAAAAAAGGAAAGCAATAAAAAACAAAAACCAAAATGCACCTTCTGATTTTCCCAGTTATATTCGTCACACCGTGCCACTTCTAGCCAGAAAAAGAAGCAGTGATTTACAACACTACAGAGAAAAGACCAAACTACAAAAATGAACAATGCCAGCTTACGTCCCGAAGTAACGGCGAGTGTCCATTTTTTTACTGTTACGCGCTTCATTTCTGTCTTGTCCTCTTTTTCAGGTACAAGAATGGACATCGACCTGATGATGAGGGTTGGCGGGTATAATTTGCCAGTGTGGACTCTTAGTGCGCTTAGTGAGACCCCTCAAGAAGGTACCTGGAATTTCGAACTGGTAGACATAGGCCGCTATCCGTCAGAAATCAGCGTGAGTGATGCAAAACGTTTTTTTTTATATGTTTCCCCCGATATACCTACAGTGAACGAGCAGAAATTATGATGCACTTACTACCTTGGGTTTTAGAGGCTTCACGTCAGCATTTTCAATTAGTAAGCAAGGTTTCTTGAAAAGTTTCACCTGCAGCTGGAAGTCCGTAAGAAAATGTGGAAATCTAACTTCTCTGCAGGGATATACTTTATTGCTTCCCAGTAAATAACTAATGCAGTTACGGCACGATAGGACGATAGGACTGTCTAGAGCAGACAGAGTCGGATATGGTGTTCTGCTATCGCAAACGAAATCACGGAAGGTAATCCCAGCCCAGACACCACATTGAAGTTAGGGTGGAATAGAAAATGATCGTTTACCCTGCCTTAGGCGCCCACTAAAAAAATCCAGTTACCAGAGTCATCGCAGAGTCCTACATCACGGCATTTCTTGTGGAAAAAGTGATTCGCTTAATGAGCTTTAGGTTCCAAATTAACAAGTGCTAAATGCACGAGGCTCTTAGTGCATGCAAACTGTTGGGGTTTATCTTACCGCTTTCGGTAATAGCATGCTTGCTTCCATGAGTGTTCAGTGCCTCCTCTAGCAGATCACTCTAGTGTGGGTCGTGCTCTGTAAGGACGAGCTCAGATCGTCTACTAGAGACGACGTAGTAAGGACTCTATGGTAATATGTACCACGAAGAGATCTTTAACATGCATATCAACTATTACAGCAGCGTTTCAGTAATCCGCACGTCTCAAAACTTGGCCGTGAGGTCCAGTAGTGAAATGGGCGTTGCATCTTGGCATTCGAAATAAAACCGAATTCAGAGAGCGCTCAGTATTCAATACTGTATCTTAGCATAGCTGCTAAATTGAGGTGGAATTGGCTATCGTGACAGTCAACACCATTACCTTGCCTAAACTCAACCTAATTAAGGTGCCGTAAGCTAAAATGGAAAAGTAATGCACCTCAGTGAAACATTTCCATGTACATTCCCGTATAAGGTTATATCTTCTGCATGTTTCACATAAAAATACTATGGCGTTCATCTGACTTATTTTGCATTTTGATGAAACGAATGCAGAAGAGACAGAATTGGTGACAATCCTTCAGATTGTTTTTATTGGGATTTTACTTACCTTCTAGAAACTCTGAATTGCAAGTCGCGCAGTGAAACACACTGTACAGCAAATGTATGTTCTAGCCCCGAAAACTCTTCGTCGCAAACTAAAGAAAGTAATTTATTTGTGTAACAGACAAATTAATTGAAATTTCTAGGAAAGGCACCAGCGTATGTCAGGAAACTGCTTATGTCGTATTTGTTACCTTATGAATGCCTAATAATATTCAAACATTGTTTTTAGAAGTGGGTTGCTGTAGTGATGAATGTGTCGTGCTTAGTGCCTGGTTCCGCTGTCAGTTCTTGCTAACTCCAAACTGATCTGCATTTAAATCTCCTTGCGGACCTCTATTTCATTCTACCCGCCTGTTCTCCATCCTAGTGGATGATATTATTTTTTATCACTAGCATGTGTGAACACGAAATGCATATTTGATTAGATAGCTTTCCGCTACTTAACTCTTTGATATTTTTCTCTTGAGGTATCTTTTACTATCAAGTTTCATAGCCTGCTTCGCTTTAATAACGGAATGGAATTTAATGCCTTTATTGCGCAAATTAGTTGCACGCTAGCCTACGTTACTCGGATATTATTGCTATCAGAGAAAACCAAAAGAAAGAGGGCCAGCGGGCATAACTAAACCTATAAAGAAAACTTCATGAGCCTAAAAAATTTGTATTTAAAGCTTTTCTTTTGTCGCAGCTTTCTTTCTCCGGCGTTCACTATATGCCAGGGCGCTCTATGTTCGCTGTGGATGAAATCGAGTACCATGACTGTGCTTTGCCAGGTGAGAGCAACAAATATGGTTTCCTTTGTTCAGTAATATTTATGGGTGTATCGGTAAGCATGGAAACGTGATTCGGTTTTCACGTGTATAGCGAAAGCGTTTACTAAAATATGGTGCAGCATTTACCTTCAATTCACAGAATCACGTAGCAGAAGCACTTCTAGGCGCACTACAAAACATTGCTTATGTGCACTTTTCCGTTGTGCCTAGGAAATTATGTTCCTATGCTTTGTGGCTAAGTATTATTTTAAAGGGACGTCACCAGGGCCCAATTTCAAATTTTGATTACACACTGGCAAGTTGTGGGACACCGCGTAAGAAGCGTCTTACCGCTATAATTTTTAATAGGTTCATTATTAGAGGGGATAGCAGAAAGTTAACTGCCGCATTGCCACGAGGCCAGCTTCACTGCCAGCGTAGACACTCTTTCTGCCTCGACTCGCGCCTGCAAGTGACGTTTTCTCACTGCCATACTAGAGCCGAGGGTCCACGTCACATTTACGGCACGAGCCCCACCGCCTTCTTTTCCCGCCAACTTTGCGGCGCGGCACACTCCAGGTGGCGGTATAGCACATTCTGCATTGTACAATTTATAAATGTCACGTGCCATAATCGGTGACGCTGGAGGCAGTGCGTCTTACGTGAAAGCATTTTTGCCTGTCTTTGGCCCTCGGGCTGGAAGCGTGGTTCCCATTAGAATAATCAGGCAATTGTAGAAATTTCGGTTTTGTACAAAAGTTCAAGGAGAGCGAAATTTTACGAAATTTCAGTTCGCGCGGGGTCGCTTCGCTTCCTTTGGCAGGAACTGTGCATTTCAGGCCTTATAATGAAGCATGCGAAATTAACATCCTCTGGAGAAGTGAAAGGGGCAGTAAAATAATACAGAAATGTTAAAAAAAACTCAGGCCTTCATGAAACACGTGATTTGAATAGAGGCCTCCTCTCATTCACGAGCATAACAGATTGGCGCAGCGCCACGAAGTGAATGTAGTGCTAGATAATTCTGAAGTATTCATCCGCAGCCGTGTAATGCAGCTTGGCTAAGGGCTAACGGAGCAAAGCGAGCCTGCCTGCGTTGTACTGTAGTACCCAGGGAAAGCTAGATTTAGAGGAGCGAAATTCCCGCCATGTCTCTGGCATAATTCACGCCTGCGCACAACTGTCGGCCAAACACGAGAAAAAAGGTCTCGTCAGTTGCGAAGCGCCTCGATGTTGTGAAACCTAGAGCGGCTTGGTGATGGCCGTCCGATAGCTATTGATGACTCTAAAGTGCAACACTCACCTTCTTTGTCCAGCGATTAATAAACAACAAACGTCAAGTGCCCCCACGAATCAACGAAGCCACGCCAGGTAATTTTTGGACCCTTGGATATTCTCGAGAATCGTACTGCGTTGAAACCGTAACCTCTGCCGAGCCACTTCTCGCAGTGAAGCTCTTCAAGCTTAAGCTAACTACACTAAACAATTTCTCACGAGCTCGGACAACTTCGACTGAAGTCTGGTGGTCACAGTGCAGCGGAGGCTCCACCGCGCTGTAGCCTCGTGCTTGGAGTTTCATATAATAATACAGTTAATATTCATACAATGAAAAACATTATAAAATTGTCCGATGGAACGATTCTAACACAGGAACTCTAGCAGGGAAGCCCAATATTTAAACCATTACGCCATGGACGCAATTATTGAATTTTTTATTGCCTGATTGGCGAAAAAACAAGAAAACTGTACATGAAATGTTTAAAGAAAGCACCCACCGAGATTGGGTGGAGCGCTCATTAAAAACGCCTCAAGCTAGCAAGTTCATCCATCATACTGATCCACTTCGGAGGGTCACTTTGACTTTTGAATGCATCTCTAACGTGTAAGATGTTCTCAACAAAGTATTGCCTCGCAGGGCGAGCATTTATGGCCGCATTCCGGACTGCCATACGCACGTTCCGTAGACTGTGAAGGCTCGGTACCATCATCATATCCGGGGGTATACTTACAAAATTAGGGACAGGTAAAAACTATATGCCTCGATGTGGCAACGCGAGATCCCTATTAAAAGCGGATCTGTTTAAGCTCTTGGCTGTGTCGCGTATGCGAAAAAAAATGCCAGGCCTGCGCGGCACGCGCAGCACAGTCACAGTGTAAGCTAGACGAGCGTTTCGACAATTCTACCTAGTAATTTGAGTGAATGCGTCAGGAACGCGCTTGGGGCGCCGTCGCGCGTGCAAGCCGACGCGTTCCATCGCCGATGGCTAGCGCCGTTCGGCCCAGCCAAACGGCCGACAATGCAACTACGGCTGTCACATTCGCTCCCATTGCAACGCGCCTAACCCGGCCTGCTTAGGACGTCGTCGCCCGTACAAGCCGACGTGTTCCATCGCCGATGGCTAGCGCCGTTCGGCCCAGCCAAGCAGCCGACAATGCAACTATGGCTGTCACTTTCGCTCCCATTGTAACGCGCCTAATCTAGCGCAATTTTGAACGGGATCCCGAGCGTCCATCGGTATGTTAGCGCCATCTAGTTAAGGCGGCAGCAAAATTTACAGTGTCTGAAAGGTTGCGTTTGCCGGTGCCTTAACTAGATGGAGCCACCAAACCGGCGGAGGCTTGGCACTGCGTTGTTTGCGTTCCGCGTCTGAATCACATCTCGTCGTCTGCGCCTGCGCGCCTGCATAGCGCACGTATCGCTCTCCTATAGGGCGCGTTTCCCGCTATCAGATAGCAAGCGCTTGCGTGGCTCAGTGGTAGAGTACCCGCTTCCCACGCAGCGGGCCTGGGTAAGATGCCGGCGGAGAGCGGGTACTTTTTTTTTTCGCATGCGATAGCGGCTACGGGGCGATGGCGGCGGCGGCATCATCGCGACCCGGAACGGCTATTGGCATGAGCCCATAACAGCTTACACTGTAAAAAATACTGCTCCTGGCGATGACGTCACCACTATAGCAACCCCCTCGCGAAGCGGCGTTTACTTCAACGTGTGCCGTGCACATCGTTGGCTTGACATGGGACGTTAAGGAGAGGGAAGGAGAGCATGCGCGCGGCTCGCGCTATGCTCGGGAGAGAGAAAGAGAAAATGAGAGCGAGAGAGAGATATGAAGAAAGTAGCAGCACCAACGAGGCAACGCGCAGATGTGCTGCCGACGCTGTCCGCGTTTCCCCGTTTCCCCGCGTTCGCGCCGAATGCGCCTGGTGTGAGTGACTGCAGCAGGCGCCTCTGGCAGCGGCTCGGCAGGTTTAGACCAGCCACTCCCCGGCAAGTGTGGAGGCGCAGCATGGAAGTGATGTCAGCGGGGAGATAAAGCTCTGAGCCGCCGCGACGGCGGCAGAACTCTCGTTGACTCTGTGGCGAGTACATGTAGCATTGACATGAGACGACCAACGAAGATCCGGACACCCGAAGCAGAAGCCGCTCATCTTGAAGTGCGTCGCGCGGCTAAGCGAGAATCTGCGCCTCGGCGGCGAGCCGATTCGGAATACCAAGCCTAGCAGCATATAGCATTTCCTAGCAAAAGTGAGCCCAGCCTAGTAATACCTGGAAGAAGGTACGTCGATCACCAGCTCCGCTGTTTACTCCAGCCTTGTACCACTAGTGCAAGCTGCCCACATTTTCGTTGTAGGATATCCCACAGGAATATGGCATCCCAGCATTCGAGGACTGAGACATGTTCAATGACACGTACGCATACACCGACACGCCATATAAAACGCCCTTATAAATTTATCGTGGGCAAGCGAGTGAATAAAGACGCTTGGCATGTTTCTATTTGGCCGCCTCAATAAGCTGAAGCGTTGTATGAAGTATCGATTGTGCGTGTTCACAGTGCGTTCCTCACTTCGAAAAATATACATTGCTGTTAAATTTACGGCAATGAAACCATATAAAGCGCCATAAACAGAGCCACAAGAACGTCTAAATTCAAACACACGCAGATCAGACAAGTCCATATACTTCTGTGATCTCATGTAGGCAGTTAGCGTCGAATTAGCCTGTGGCGCCTCGTCGCCTACGGACTGCGGCTGCAATGTGCATCAGCAGTGCGTCGCTAACTGTTTCGCTTGCGATGTCGCCACCTAAGACAACGGCTCCGCTAAACATTGCTGTGGTTTTGCTTTGGTTAACCCTGGTTCATAGCGAAAGCTTCACTGCCCTGGCTAGGACCATTGTCGAGCTGTGGCCGAGGTGTGGTTTCGCCCAAATCTACTAGGGCAATGGCGGCAATGTCTCCTTTCAGGGCACCGTAAAGGCCTAAATATAGTCCGACGTAGCGTGAACGCGCGCATACGTTATGTCACGTTGGCGAGAACAACAGCGGCTATAGTTCGATCGATGGTTCAATGTACTGGCGCCGCCAACGTAACTGGACGCGCGACTAATACGCTCTGATGCGCCCGGTGTCTACATAACCGGACGCGCGGCCAATGTGCGCCGAAGCACCCGGCGTCTGATGACGCTCGCCCGAGTGACGATAGACTAATAACGCGCTTTAATGCTCTCTTGTGGTTTGACCTCTAGCTCTCAAGGTGAAAAACTGTTGAGTCGCCGAGGGCTGCCCGAGGTAGCGAAACGTAGCTTTCGCTTCAAAAGGCGCAGAAAGGTAACGACGTCGCCGGGCGAAATCTCGCTTTCCTTCGGCGAGAGGCATATGCCAGCGTGAAGCAGAACGCCGTCGCGTGTTCGCGGCGCACGGTGCGAACTCGACCACTGGCATTCCTGTAGCTGTGCGCGTCGCAGCACGACTGGCTGCCGTAGCCACTACGGATCCGGACCACATTGCTCGCACCTTCGCCGAAGTCACTCGCCAGCAGGACGGCGCTTGACAACAGGACGCCGCGCGCTAAGCAAACTTGCCACATGCTCGCCAGCCCGCAAATAATGACTTCACGAAGCAAATATGCAACAGCTTATGTGAAGACACGTTTCACTTTCACGTTCTACCGATTCCTACGAAAGAGGGATCAACAGTACTTTTTTACTCCATCTGGAAGCTGTTTAAAGCAATATGCTTGCAGCCCCAACCCGAGAGGGGTATTTCATGCCGTTTTCGAACCTATTTTGTTTACCACCATAACGCTTAAAGCCATTGAAAATATTTACGTGCGTGTTTATTAAAACAGCAGTGACATCACATAAAAACCAAGCAAGACTATTCGCACTCTTATAAGCTAAACAGTGGTTGCCGTTATCGTACAATTTTTGTACGGAAGCAAACGTTGGCCAGTTTTAGCGCCAGTTTAAACATAGCTTACGCCGGTGATAGTAACACCAGAAGTGTTCTCTCTTTGTTTAACCCCTTAAAACGCCAGTGAATTCTCTTGACTGTAAACTTAATTTCCCCGCATTTCTTGCATATTCAGAACCGCAAAAAGCATACAACTGCAGAATAGATTAAGAATTTTCAATTCTTTAATGAGTTTTGTCGAGTTTACAGAACATGGACTCCATGCCAAAACTCACTACAGGAACATCGCATATGAGAACATCTACTACTTCATGTCTAGTGAGATTAATAAGCACCCATCCAGGCATTGAAAATTATGCCTGATGCATAAATGAAAGGAGTACACCCACTACAAACAACGATATACTCGGACTGAGCAAGTACGCACAACCGTCTACCTTCCCACTCGTTTTACTGAAACCTTTTGAAACCGTTATTCAAACTTGCAACACGATTCCAATCAGAACGATTTCAACATGTATGCGGCATATTTTAAGTACCATTATTTTCATCAATGCTGTTGCTGTTGAAGCCCTTTCTTGGCGTACAAAATTGCGTACACAGCGTCTTAAAGGGTTAAGGGAAGAGGGGAGGGCCAAATATTCTGTAAAGGAGCTGCGGGCCTCGTCAAGCTGCCTGTACTGGAGCAGCTTTTACTTGCAGCCTCCTCCACCAAGTTGATGGAAATAAAGTTATTATTATTATTATTATTATTATTATTATTATTATTATTATTATTATTATTATTATTATTATTATTATTATTATTATTATTATTATTAACGATGTCGTTGCGAACAAAGAGACAGGAGGAAGCGAGATTGAAAATGTCGTCAGCGTTGGCCACTGTTCAGCATGGTGATCTTGCTTTACTTGCTGATGTTGTTATGCCTATTGCCGATAAAAAAGCCTAGCCTGCGTTGGGTGTTGCCACGAACCCCTTGCTTCGCGTATAGTAGGAAGCAACAGTGGGATCAAACCAAGGAACAAGTAATGACAGTTGCACCTATGCGTGTAGCTTTACTGTCAAGCGAGTAGTTTCGTTTTGCCGTGCCTTCGGCAAGATGATGCATGGCACTTATCCGGAAGTCTAATGATGGTGCATTACATTTTAAATATCCCTATCTATTCTAAATGTAAACTGGATTCAGCATTTTGTTCTGTGTAGGACACATGGAAAACGTGCGCGTAACTCTTTGGGGCGCTTCGTGAACCACTAACGTCTCCAACGTAAACCTGACGTCGACCACCAGCAGTGACGAATTGTTTCTGAAAAATATTCACGATATACTTGATTGCAAGAAGCTGCGTGTAAGAAATTATCACGTATATGTAAGAGCGACAAACTGTACCGAAATGCCGCTTTCTCTAGCTGAGATCTCATGAGGACAGCCTTTTTTTTTCTTTTTGGTAGAAATAAGATTTAGGCGAGCTATCGTTGGTTAGCAGGAAAAGTACGATAATTTTATATGCGCTATCTTTGACATTAGCGCAAGCAGAGTGAGTAAAGGTGGAAAAAAAAGTCACATTGATTGCGAGAGAAAAATATTAGAGGGCTATACGAAGTAACATAGGTCGTTTAATAAGCTGCATAAACTGCTGTGAACTGTCGCTTACTAAATTCATTTCATTTGGTGACCAAAGGCAATCGCTATCAGAACGCTGGAGCTATACGAAAGCAGTCTAGCTTTATCGCCAAATGCACGCGCACGTGTAGCTATCAGTTTTTTCAGGTCGGCTAGCCTTCAGACATAGAGCAGATTTCCTCCAAGACAGGACTCGCCTGGCCGCGCATCTTCAGCCACAGTGCAAGTATGAGAGGATGTGTTCACTGTCCTGCCCCTCGCTTCCCCCTCCCCTTCACTTTGCGCGGGTGAGACGACACCGCCGCATAAAACCACCATCCTTCTCGCCCCCCCCCCCCCTCGCATGCTTTCGCTCGGATTTACAGAAAACGGCCTGCGGCCGTGATGTTATCGCCTTCATTCAGAAAATCACGGATACTGCGATGGCGACGGCGGCGGCGGAAATTCGCCTAACGATTCCGTTTAATTTCTGTCGCATTAAAGAAGAAACAAAACGAAACTATAGACATGTGTGTGTGTGTGGGGGGGGGGGGGGGTGTTAACCCCATGTTACCCCCGTGAATTCTGTTTCTTGCTTTGCCTTTCCTCTTTCTTAGTGGGGCTAATGCGAAGGATACATCATGGCACACCAGAATACATGCTCGCCGAAACTGCCACCCTTATGATGTGCACTGATTTTTTCGTGTTCATTCCTGATCGTTAATGTGCAGCTAAACGAGAAAACTGCTCCGAAATCGAATTCCGCTGCGCCAACGGAGCTTGTGTGATGGGATACGAGCGCTGCAACTACGTGGACGACTGCGGGGACAACAGCGACGAGGAGAATTGCGGTTCGTTACCTTCCTATGATGCTGCGATCACACTTAGGTTATTTAAAAGATGAGTCAACAAACTGTCTGAGATTCTCTAGCTGGTTAAGCTGTCTTATGGCAACAGGGTGTACCTAAAGTATCCGTAACAGGAAGAGACGTAAGATCGTTAACTGGAAAACCGACTCCCTAATTTTTTGGCTACACGTTGTAAAGACTATGTTTGGGCGCAACTATTTGGAGCATTTATCTTTTCTTATGTTTAATAACTATATGTACATCCGTATGTAACTTTACCTTTTGTATTGTGAATTCAACAAAGTGTCCGGCTTCTCACAGAACCATAAATGTTATCAAAGAATTATTGCATATGTCTTAAAATCAGTGAATAAGACTGCACGCTGGCAATCTTATTATACATCGATGGCAGATGACAAAAACGAAGCACTTGTACTCGTATGTTATTGGATAACTATTTTCGACTACCAGAATGTATGCATTATTTCTGAGCCGCATATCGTCGTTATTCTTCCAGAATAAACTTTGTTTTAAAGTAAGCCAATATGTTACTCTACTCTAGGAGTTTTTCTCTTATTAGAATTATTTGCATTTATTTTACTATTATCAGGTGACCACCGACTCAGTTGCAACTTCGACTCCTCCTTCTGCGACTGGGTGCCCCAGGCGCCTACAGACAAAACGAAGAAAACATGGAGATTGATGCGTCCATCGGCGTTCCTCTTGCATTCACCGACAAGGGACCACACGACGGGGACACCAGATGGTACGCTGCTTCTTGTGACCAATTTTATGTCGGTAAATAAGCGGTACCAACGATTACACAGCAACCTTGGTTCTCCACAAGAAAAGTAGACAGCAACCTGTCAAGCAAGGGGTCAGGCATGGAGACACAATCTCTCCAATGCTATTCACTGCATGTTTACAAGAAGTATTCAAGTTCTTAGACTGGGAAGGCTGAGGAGTGAGGATCAACGGCGAATATCTCAGCAACCTTCGGTTTGCAGATTACATTGTCCTATTCAGCAACAATGGGGATGAATTACAGCAAATGATTGAGGACCTTAACCGCGAAAGTGTAACAGTGGGGTTGAAGGTTAATATGCAAAAGACAAAGACAATGTTCAATAGCCTTGCAAGGAAACAAGAATTCAAGATCGCCAGTCAGCCTCTAGAGTCTGTGAAGGAGTACATTTATCTAGGTCAATTACTCACAGGGGACCCTGAACATGAGAAGGAAATTTACAGAAGAATGAAATTGGGTTGGAGTACATACGGTCATCATCATCATCATCAGCAGCAGCAGCAGCAGCAGCAGCAACAGCAGCAGCAGCAGAAGCTTATATTTTATGTCCACTGCAAGACGAAGGCCTCTCCCTGCGATCTCCAATTACCCCTGTCTTGCGCTAGCGTATTCCAACTTGCGCCTGCAAATTTCCTAACTTCATCATCCCATCTGGTTTTCTGCCGACCTCGACTGCGCTTCCCTTCTCTTGGTATTCATTCTGTAACCCTAATGGTCCACCGGTTATCCATCCTACGCATTACATGGCCCGCCCAGCTCCATACGGTAGGCATTACCAAATCCCGACTGGGAGCTTACCACTGTCGGTGAAATGAAAAGTGTAGAATCAATTGCATTCTTCCGGTGCTAACATGTGGGCCAGAAATTTGGAGGTTAATGAAGAAGCTGGTAACAAGTTAAGGACCGCACAAAGAGCGATGCAACAAAAAATGTTAGGCCTAAAGCTAAGAGACAGGAAGAGAGCGGTGTAAATCAGAGAGCAAACGGGGATAGCCGATATTGTAACTGACATTCAGAGAAAGAAATGGAGCTGGGCAGGACATGTAATGCGTATAACCGGTGGACCATTAGAGTTACAGAATGGATACCAAGAGAAGGGAAGCGCAGTCCAGGATGGCAGAAAACTAGGTGGGGTGATGAAGTTAGGAAATTTGCAGGCGCAAGTTGGAATCAGCGAGCGCAAGCCAGGGGTAATTGGAGATCACACGGAGAGGGCTTCCTCCTGCAGTTGACATAAATATAGGCTGATGATGACGATTGTGATGATGATGATGAAAAACGCGGAAGCTCACTTGGACTTTTGAAGCGAGAATTTTGGTTAAGATTCAATGTAATTTTATAAAGGCGGGATAATTAGGCATAATGCTCATCGTGAACGTGAGCTTACGGCGGACAATCCATCTGCTTCGATTTCTACTGTGTTCTTTCCAAACCATGGCTTTACTGATTCGGTGAAAAAGATTCATTTTTAAAGTGTGAAATGGAGGTCATGTTTTCTTTGAAGCAAAACTGCGAGTCGGCCTAGTTGGAACAGATTCATTTTCTTAAATTTTTCTGCGCAAACAGACAGGGACGAAGAAAAGGGGAACACAAGGACGAGCGCTCGTCCTTGTGTTACCCTTTTCTTTGTCCCTGTTTGTTTGCGCACAAAAATTTAAGAAAATGTTTTCTTTGCTTAAGTTTCGCGCGGAAACGTCAACGTTGGTATTTCACCATGACGTAAAGGCCCAACCGCATGCACGCGATTTTCGAGCGACAGCGACAAGCGACGGCGACGAGCGACAGGTTTTGCCGTCGCGGAGGGCTATCCGTCGCTGTCGCTGGTCGTGTCGCCGGTTTCTGGCCAGCCAGAAAATATCGCTTGTCGCCCGGAAGTCAGCGCGACGACATCCGCTGGGGACAGCGATTGCACAACAACATGGCAGCAATCAGTCTGCCCGCTTCGATCTGAATTCGCTCTTGCAACTTGCTCTCTGCTGTGACAGCAAAAAATAAATAGTACAATCAGTCATCGCTTCACCTCATCGCTAGCTGAAGACTAAGTATCGGCGCTCTCTTGTCGTTATTATTGAGATCGGTTGTTTTGTTTTGACGCTGTTAGGCCTGAGACGCCACCGAGAGCCGAGAAAGTGTTTTAAGTTTTACTCAACAGATGGCGCCACGGCACCTTACGCTGGCGGCATGGGACGGAGTTCCACTGGGGATGCATGGGACAGATTTTCTCTGGGGATGATAGCATATTTTAGCTAGGTCTAGATAAAACATTGACCTTTTGATAAAATTCAGATTTCTTTACGCGCGCACGATAACATTTATTCGCACAACAATGTAAATCCGTCGCTACTCTTTTTCGCGATGTCGCGTTCATGTGGTTGCTCCACTCCGCGACACGACAGCGCGACAGGGTGTGCCTGTCGCGTCGCTTGTCGCTGTCGCTTGAATATCGCGTGCATGCGGTTGGGCCTTAATGGTTTTCAATGTAATTTCCGGCAAACGTGGGCCATTTTCGCGCACTAGGAAATAATACCATTTGCTTGTTGGGAGCTCAATTTTCTTCACAACGCATTGTATTCGTTTCTCCCCAATAAAAAAATTAACATCTTACTAAAGTTTCATCATACCAAACCATACCCCAAATCAACACGGTCAATGGCATTATGATTAGCTGATGCATGATCCAGGGTGGCGTCGCCGCCTATGCATTATTTGTACAAAATAATTTTTCTTGGAATTTGGCTGTAGTAAAATGGCAAGGCGTAATTTAAATCAACAAAGCTACCGTTGGAAAATGTAACAAACTATGTGCTGTAAGGTAAAAACAAAATTGAACCTCTCTAGAGTCAAGATAGCACTCCACGAGTTCTCAAAACATTGTGGGCGCAATACGCACTATGCGTCGCTTATTTGCTCGCAAAAATGAAAGGATTGTTTGTTTCTTACCCACTGTTTTAGGGGCAAAGCTCCTTAGGGTGTAGGTCTGTCCCTCCTCTGTAGTATGTAGTAGTAGTAGTAGTAGTCGTCGTCGTCGTAGTAGGTAGCCACGTCTACTTTTATGAAAAAAAAAATTCCGAAAGTTGTGTCCGTATCGGCCGTCGTCGACTGCACTTGCCGACCCTTGGCACCCATTCTGCAACTCCAATGTTCCACCGGTTATCTCGTAGCGCGGAATCGAACCAGGGACCCCTCGCTTCCGAACGCGCGGCGCTAACCACTACGCCACGAAGCGCACATGGACACACGCACCACGATGACAATAAATACCCAACATTAACGAAAGACTGCGCGTTTCTAACGCGTTTGTGCTAGCGCATTACGGCCCGTGTAAGAAGCTGGTGTAAGACGCTGTGGCCTCTCCGCCTTACCCCCGTATTCATAAACGCTGATGGCGTCGGCAAACGCGGTGCACGTTCCGGCATGTGTAAACGGCTGCGTAAGACGCTGTGGCCTCTCCCCCTTACTAGAGAGTACTGCACGTTTCTAACGCGTTTGTGCTAGCGTCCCCTTAAGCGGGAGATGGAGCAATTATAATGAAGGGCGCTGTTATAAAATAGGAATGACGTCACATATGGCGCGTGTCATTGGTGGAAGTCGATCGTTCGATTTAGTGCGGCGACACTGGGCGAATTACACGGAAGATTCACGGTTTACCGATGATTCCCTCCGGAGCTTCGCCCACTCATCATCATTCACCCCATGGATATGCGGTGTTTTTTTCTTCGTTGAGCAGACTCGGCATTTGTGTGGGCATCTCCTATTACGCGAAGCCTACATGGATGCTGTGTAGAGTACTGATGACCTGCAAAGTATTGGAAGTCTTGCACAGGCACCTGCGTTTTATTTTAACAACTCCACAATAGCTTTGGCTTCTTAAACGCGACGAGAAAAAAATGAAATCTTTTCATTTATATTGCCACGGCGATGAGAGTAGCAAAAAGGGATACGAAAATTATATTTAGAAGATATATACAGAGAGAGACGGCTGCAGGCAAAATGTCAGAACAACACGAGCGCTACTCAGATCGTCATCTTCACCGTCTTTCTGGCGCTTTCTTCCATGCTCGGCATAGCGCCTAACACAGAACCCCCACCGTCGAGAGCGCCGTCTCCGCGCTTAAGTAGCAGTAGGATCGTGTCCGGCAGGATAAGGCTTAAGGCGGAAGACGTGCACGATATTAGTGGCGGACGCGGCAGATGATCGACTGTCCAATGGAGTGATCTGGCGTAGGACCTTGTAAGGCCCGGAGTATCGGGAAAGAAGCTTTGACGACAAACCAACGTGGAGGCAAGGCGTCCAGAGGAGGACCAAAGAGCACGGAGAATAATTAATGACTCTGTGATGGCTATTGTAGCGGGCCTTCTGGGAGAGATGGGAGGCATAAAGACGATCTCTTGCAATCTGGCGAGCCGTTGCAGCCCGAGAAGCTGCATCGCGGGCGTAGTCGGTAACAGGGTGCACAGGTGATGGTAGAAGAGTGTCGAAGGGCAATGTGGCATGTCGGCCAAACAAGAGATAAAAGGAGGGAAAGCCAGCGGTGTCATGGCGTGACGAGTTGTAGGAAAATGTCACAGAAGGCAAGGTGCTGTCCCAATCAAGGTGGTCTGAGGAAACGTACATGGAGAGCATTGTGGTCAGCGTGCGGTTGAGGTGCCCTGTAAGCCCATTGGTTTGCAGATGGTAGGCAGTGGTTAGCTTGTGACGGATGGAACACGAACGAAGAATGTCGTCGACGACTTTAGACAGAAAGGAGCGACCACGGTCGGTCAGCAGCTTTCGAGGAGCGCCATGGTGAAGAATAATGTCGTAAAGTAGAAATTCCTCAATGTCAGTGGCACAGCTTCTCGGTAGTGGCCGCGTGATAGCGTATCGAGTCCGTAGCTACGGCAATCCACTTGTTCCCAGTCAGAGATGTTGGGAGTGGCACGATGACATCAAGGCCGACGCGGTAGAACGGGACACCGGGAATGTCGATGGGCTGAAGAGGACCGGCTGGCGACGAAGATGGATGCTTGTGGCGCTGGCAGGACTCACAAGCAGCAACGTATCGGCGCACAGAGCGGTGGAGGCCTGGCCAGAAAAACCGACGCCGAACGTGATCGTACATGCGAGTTGCTCCGAGATGTCCAGCGGTTGGGACGTCATGAAGCTGTTCGAGGACAGTGGAACGTAGTGTTACGGGAACAACCAGTAGAAGCTCGGGGCGATCGGAGCTGGTGTAGCGTCTGTGTAAGATGCCGTCACGAAGCACGAATAATTGTAGGGACGGGGCACAGTGATGAGAGCGTAGACGGCGGATAATTGACCGCAAATTGGCGTCGCTGAGCTGTTCGCTGCGTATGTCGGATAAATCGGATATCGCGAAGCCACAGGCGTCCGAATCGTGCGCTGACAAGTCGGACATGACGGGATAGGCAGTCCGCATCCTGGTGCAGTCTGCCAGACTTGTTAGTGACGTCAATCACTGACGTCCGTCGGATCTTTGAGGAAAGACAACCAGCAAAGCGCATGGTTGTCAGTGATGGCCGAAAAGGTGCGGCCAAACAAGTATGGTCGAAATTTTCCGACAGCCAAAACTAGTGCGAGGCACGCACGCTCAGTGATCGAAAATTTGCGCTCTGAAGAGGAAAGAAAGCGACTGGCATAAGTGATAACGCGGTCACGTCCTTGTTGCTGCTGGGCGATAACAGTGCCGATGCCATGTCTACTGGCGTCGGTGCGAAGTTCAGTGGGGGCTGAAGGGTCAAAATGGGCCAAGATGGGTGGCCACGTAAGTAACGTCGTGAGCGTGTGAAACGCAGTGGCCTGTTCAGGACCCCAAGAAAATGACGTTTCCTTCTTCTAGAGTTGCGTGAGTGGGCGGGCAACGTCGGCGAAGTTCTTGACAAAACGTCAAAAATAGGAGCACAAGCCGACAAAGCTTCGTATATCTTTAGTGGAACGTGGCATAGGGAAGTCTTTGACAACACGAATTTTTTCGGGCTCAGGTTGCACACCTTCAGCACTCACAAGGTGGCCAAGCACAGTGATTTCGCGGCTGCCAAAACGGCATTTGGCAGAGTAGAGCTGAAGACCTGCTCGCCTGAAAACTTCAAGAACTGCCCACAAGCGGCTAAGGTGACTGTCAAATGTCGGCTACCTGCGATACAGCAGTGGTGCAGGTCGAGGCATCTCCCCTTTATGCCTCTCACTTTCTGTCAAATGTCGGCGAGAACACGATGACATCGTTAAGGTAACAGAGGCAAGTTGACCATTTGTATACACGGAGGAGGGAGTCCATCATCCTTTCATATGTGGCTGGGGCATTACACAGTCCAAAGGGCATTACCTTAAACTGGTAAAGTCCATCGGGCATAACAAATGCGGTCTTTTCACGGTCTTGATCATCGACAGAGATCTGCCAGTAGCCTTACCTCAGGTCGATAGAAGAGAAGTAGGCAGAGCCGTGTAGACAGTCGAGAGCGTCATCGATCCGCGGCAAAGGTAGACGTCCTTGCACGTTACCTTGATTAGGTGCCGGTAGTCGACGCAGAAGCGCCAGCTGCCATCTTTCTTGTTGACTAAGACGACCGGTGATGCCCATGGAGTGCATGAAGGTTCAATTACGTCCTTGGTGAGGCTCTTGTCGATTTCACGCTGTATCACTTTCGCTCGGCATGGGACACGTGATAAGGACGTCGTCTGATTGGGCTGGCGTCCCCAGTATTGATCTTATGAGTGACTACAGATGTCTGTCCCAAAGGACGGTCAATGAAGTCAAAGATGTCACGGGAGGAATTCAATATGCGCCGCACATAGGCTGTCTGTGCAGGAAGGACGTCACACGCTATCATCGTGTGAATATAACCGTCGACGAGATTGTGCAAGGAAGAGAAAGGGGCACAGGACAAAGAAGCGTCGGTGACGAATGCAGAAACGGCCGGCACACTCATCGATAGAATAAATGTGGGCTAGAGTCATGCCACCTGGGATGAGTTGCGTGCACCAGCTAAAGCTCAATATGGGTAGAGACGTGCTATTATCCATAACTCTAATAAGGGTGTGAGGAAGAACGACGTTTTTGGCGAATAAGACGTCAACGATCGGGGTCAAGATGTAATCGCATCGGGAATGGGAGAACAAGGCCGCAAGTTCACATGCATAACGGCTTGAGGAGGTAGACGAATGTAATCCACTGAGCACAAGCGGGGTTGGCGTGTAGTAGGTAGCGTCATCGTAGCACGGTAGCTCTAGGTGAAGCAAGCCGGTTCCACAGTCAATAAGGGCAGAATGGGCAGACAGAAAATCCATACCGAGGATGAGGTCATGGGAGCATTTCTCGAGCACGGCAAGTAGTACGCTTGTGAATCGGTCAGCAACACTTATTCGCGCGGAGCACATCCCTAGCACGGGAAACATTCGGCCATCGGCGACACGAATGAGCGGTACTGTGGGTGGTGTTAGGACCTTCTTAAGGTGGCGACGAAGCTCCAAATTCATCACTAATATCTTAGCCCCAGTATCCACTAGATCGACAACATGTGCGTCGTCCAGTTTAACGTCGGTCAGGTTCCGTCTGGTCTGCAGTGTGGTCAGAGGATTTGGCAGGAGGGTCGTCAATGCAGCATCACCTCTGGGAGCTGCATCGTCTAGTTTTCCCAAGGGAGTCGTTCAATCTGCGTCGTGCGGCGGCGGAATTTGGGCGAGCGAGATGATTGGCGACGTGACAATGGCGAACGGGACTGATGACCACGTGCGGATGGCGAACGATGATACGGCATGGAGGGAGCGTAGTCAGCGATGGTTTGGGGATGCTCGTGGTAGGGCTGAAGTCGTCCACGATCCATGTCGTGGCAACGGTTGTTTCCATAGGGAGCCTGGTACCAATGCCACCGGCTGTTACAATGGCGGGCAACGTGTCTAATACGACGGCCGTTAAAGCAAATGCGGCGTTCAGTAGCAGTCCTCCACTCGGCTGGGTTGCGAGGACGGAACGGCGGCCTTTGACCTTGGGCTTGCGAAAGTGAGGGACCGCGGTCAATCGGCTGGGAAGGAGCTGCGGCGCACACAGAGTCCAGACCAGCATTGGGGATCAGAGGTGGTCATAGCGCTAGAAGACACGGACAAGAACGAGAGAACAGGACGAGCTTTAACTTTCAGCTCGTCCTGTTCTCTCGTTCTTGTCCGTGTCTTCTAGCGCTATGACCTCCTCTGATGTATCTAACCAACTAGCCCAAAAAGCCATACTTGTAGCATTGGAGAGCTCCTGATGAACAATAGCTTGGACTAGTGGCACCATCTGGGAGCTATGGTCACAGGTGCGGCCGCACGTAGAAGAACGAGTTCACATCGGATGATCTTCTTCACGTGTTCCACAGTGAGCGGCGCCGACGGCTCAGGTACGTCTTCGCAGGACCGCGTTGCTGTCGTGTTCGGAAGTTGAGCGAAATTATGGGCAGTGCGTCGACTTTTGGCGGCCTCAAAGCGCTTGCACTCTTGGATGAGGGCATCGATGGTGTCGCAGTCTTTGCGGAATAACAGCTTGAAGGCATCATCTGCTTTGCCCTTTAACACGTGGCTTACTTTCTCAGACTCCGTCATGCCGTCGTCGGGTTTGCGGCAAAGGGCAAGCACGTCCTGTATATAAGTCAGGTATGACTCTTTCGCTGTCTGCGCACGAGATGCCAGCTCCTTCTTTGCTGCTGCCTTTCTACCTGCGGACTTGCCGAACGGGGAACGCATCTTTTCCTTGCACGCATCCCAGCTCCCACTTTCGTCTTCATTATGCTCAAACCACACCTTCGCGGTTCCTTTGAGGTAAAATAATATGTTTGCCAACATGATCGTCTCATCCTAGTGATTATTCTTTCTTGCACGCTCGTACAGGAGTAGCCAGTCCTCGATGTCGACGTTGTCAGTCCCGCCGAATGTGCCTGGGTCTTTTAGCTGAGGCAGGACGACCGTTGTCGTTGCAGCCGCCTCGGTGGGCGCAGACACCTCTTCCGCCATCGTGGATAAAGCCAAGCGTAGGCCGCTGCGGAGCTCCGTTGTACCATTTGGGTACCCCGCGCGCGTCCACCAAAATGCCACGCGGATGAGAGTAGCAAAAAGGGATAGGAAAATTATATTTACAAGATATATACAGAGAGAGAGACGGCTGCAGGCAAGATGGCAGAACAACGCGAGCGCTACTCAGATCGTCGTCTTCACCGTTTTTCTGGCGTATTCTTCCATGCTCGGCATAGCGCGTAAGAATATTGTTGAATAATACACCTGAGATCTTTGTTTGGCTGGTTCATCAGAAAAAAAAGAAACAAATGTCATTATACCCAGCTCACCACCGTGGACGCGAGATGCACCTTGCTCTTTTCACTAGCATCGCATCATCTCTTCACATTATGGCACAAGGGGCAGTAGATTAATGGTTTCTCAAAACGACACTCGTAGATGTTTCTGAAACACAACAAACATTTGACACATCTTATTAGCCCTTGCTGTGCACATTAGCTCCAAGTTGAAAATTTTGCAGTAAAGTGGCGCACATTTATTATTTACTGAGTTTATAAAGCTTTATGATGCCAATTCGCAAGAAATGTTATCGAAGTTCCTTAACATACAGATTTTTTCTCAATGACACATAGTCACGGCAAACCAAAGAAACAGTAGCCGACAGAGCCACTCTGATCAGTTACTATCGAAGATTAAAATGACGAAAACTTAGATTTATTTTCATATAATTTTTTTGCCCGTTTTAATTTTTTCGCATTGTTTGCCTTCCCGTTAACTTCAGCCTCCCTGAACATTAAGGTACACACCAGTCGAGACTCTATTCAAGCAATAAAATAGTGCTTCCATCTTATTTGCTATCAAATGTTGTATTTTTCTCAAACTCATCGGCCGTTAATATATCTTGTTCTTTTGTTATGTCTCGTATTAACTTTTCAGGGCTTTTCATAATTGTCCAAGCGTCTACAACAACAAACGCAACCATCATAGGTCCGACACTTGACAACTCGACGTTTTGTGCAGTAAGTATGGCTTGTAGGTTTAACAGACACCCTGACACTGATAGTACGCCTCCCTACGCATGTCGTTTGACCTATTTAAAAATGACAGCATGTATGTTAAATGGACTACTTTAAATGCTATTTGACCAAAATTTGGTAATTAGTTGAACAATTATTTTGTCTTCTCTGTCAAATATTGCCCACCTCTTAGAGAAATTGTGCTCTAGGAGTAGTGTGTTCCGGCATCCTGCAGGCAATTTCTGAAAATGGTTCCTGCGTGTGGTTCCTATACTCCTCATGAAATATGGCGTTTTACTGTACTGGTTCTAAAAGCATTTCAATGTCCTTGTCCTTTGTCCTCACGTTCTTTTCTTCATCATACAGGTAACGTTTTTCTACGCTATGCAAGGAAAAAGCGAGCCGTTGCTCAAACTCGTGTTTCGCACAACGAGAGACGGACCGTGGACAACTGCGTGGAGCCAGCGAATGCCGAGCGACTTCTTTCACTTTGTTGGCCTCAGCATACCATTCCCGAGAAGGGCTCCTTACCAGGTAAAGAAACAAACATGTCAACCACATCACATATACAAATGACTAGGAACAGGTCTTTTTTCCTCTATGTCACAAGCGTAGATACTGGCACGAATAATATTCGATAGAATTGAATACGACGTCTTTGTGTGACAGCCTGAGAGTTGGATGGTCTACGTTCCATATCAGAAAGTTTCTGCATTCGCCAACGTAGTAGTAGATGGGCTACGTTTCTTCTTAGAAAGCTCTTGCTTGTAGCGACAGCATTGCCTTTATCAACAGCACTTTGCGATTGTTTGTTCAAGGCAATTAGCTTAAGCACTGCGTTGCGCAAACATGCTACTTGAAGAGGAGTTGAAATTGGCGTCAAATTGTAGATAAAACAGTTGTTGAAATGTTTAGGAATACGTAGCTGCACTGTTAAGGTTTTCGAAAGAGTTAAATATTGTGTTTAAGGCTTGTCATGGTTTTGGTGCAAATTGAACACCTTCTATGCCTCCAGCACATATGTAGAGTTGAGAGGCCGGTTTGATACTCCTATAATGCTAGATAGTACGCAACCGATGAGGTGTAATCAATGGTTCACATCCGCCACAATTTCCGTGAGCGCGGGTTTGCTAGCAATCGAATGTAATAGAAATAAAGAATTGGGTAGTCTGTTTTAGGGATGCAGTCACCGCGGAGTGCGTGAAATGACTTGTGCTGGCTGCAGGGTATTGCAACAGGGTACTGAAATGACCTAGTTTTCTGCCGTCCTCGACTGCGCTTCCCTTCTCTTGGTATCCATTCTGTAACTCTAATGGTCCACTGGTTATCGATCCTATGCTTTACATGACCTGCCCGGCTCTATTTCTTCCGCTTAATGCAACTAGAATATCGGCTATCCCCGTTTGTCCTCTGACCTACAGCACTCTTCCTAACGTTTTTCGTTCCATCGCGCTTTATGCGGTCCTTAACTTGTTCTCGAGCTTCTTTGTAAACCTTCAAGTTTCTGCCCTATATGTTAGCACCGGTAGAATGCAGTGATTGTACACTTTTCTTTTCAACGACAGTGGTAAAGTAAGGGTGATGAAGTTAGGAAATTTGCAGGCGCAAGTTGGAATCAGCTATCGCAAAACAGGGGTAATTGGAGATCACAGGGAGAGGCCTTCGTCCTTCAGTGGACATAAATAGGCTGATAATGAAGGTGATGATGATGACAGAAATGACACCAACCAAATGCACAAGCTAACTTTATTCTCGCATTGGAAAGGTTACATGGCTAAGTTATATTACATCTAGTGGAAGTCTTACGGCCTGGTTTTGCAATCGTTCTCACTCCAAATTCGTAGTGCGCCCGCTTGTTTTGCAGACGGTGTTAAGGCACTAGAGTTAAGAAATGACCCCCTTCCTTCTAATGATGCCGCCCAAGACTGCTCTGCGGGGCTCGAGCCCGCCGCATTCGTTGATGGTTCTTGACGCAACCTCGTGCCCTTGCGATCGTTATGGAGACGGACACGTTCCGCCGTTGACAAAGAGTTTGAATATGCCTCTGTCTTGCTATACATGAGTCTCTTCATGCGATTTTGGACCATACATGCCGAACGCGAAGGTGGTGGCAGAGGTGTGTGTGGGTGGGTAGGAGGTCATAGCCGACCAAATGTAAATTTTTGCAACATATTGCTCATTTGTAGGCCCCTTCTAGTACTAATTCAGCGGAGTTCCCTACAGTAGTCAAACGAGAACTATGGCGCATACGGTGACTTACTTGTATGCCACTATATATAGCTAAGCATAAACACGCCTTCCTTAAAACACACTAAAGGACCTTCGCTTAAAGAATTAGCCTTTCATTTGTAGATGTGAACTTTCACGTGTTCCTCCTGTGCCTAATTTAAAACTATATTATTGAAATACTGAATATTGTAAGTTTTTGCGCGTAAAAACCCATACCTAGATAGATGGCCCGTGAAGCGCAAACATATGAGGGGTGCTGCAAGAAACGGCACACACTTGATCCATATACATCAAATTTGGAATTGGCAAAAATATCAAGAAGGAACATCAGTTTACACTACGCGCTGATTGGTTATGTCAACGAAGTATATACAGGTCAGTTCAGTGAGGCGTTGCGTCGGACGTTGCGTCCCACAATAATGAAAGTATTCCAAAAGTGCTCAATAGCGAAAAAGTTGCAGTGACATTTCGCTACGTGAACGCCGGTTACGCGCAAGCGAACGGACGCCGCAAACATACACAGCGATCACCGCTGCGTCGAAGCACAAAAGGAAAGGACGTGAATGCGGTCGCGGACCCCACATTGATCTCGGTGGTGCTACGCCTGGTGTGCCACAGAAAAAACGCATATTGCTAGACATGCATTGCAACGAAGAGACGCCGCGAAAATGCACAAGCACCGCGGCGTCGAAGGCCAAGTTGAAAGGGTGCGAACGCGGCGATTCTCTTCTTGACCTCCAGGCGCCTTCCTCCTCCGGCGCTCACTTCCCTCGCAGGGACAAGCATTTGCTCGCCAATTTGACAGGCGGGACATCCACGCATGCGCGTGAACGGCTCGCGGTTACAGCAGCGGGAGAGGATCTAAGTTTCTTTAGGGGCGAAGCTCCTTAGGCTGTGGGTCGTTCCCTCCTCGGTAGTAGTAGTAGTAGTAGTAGTATGTAGCCACCTCTAGTTTATGAATTGCTCAATAGATGGCGTTGTGTGTCCGTACGTGAAAGAGAGGCCGCATGTAGTTTTATGAAGTGTTCACTGGAAGTCCGTAGCTCTGGTTGGCATGGAGACCGCTATGCATGTATGTATACGCATATATACATATATATGTACATGTATAGTATAACCGGAAGCCGACTTCCGCTTCCGTTTCCACTTTTGGTTCCGCTTCCGGTTCAGCCAGCTTCCGGCTTCCGGAGAACGCTTCCGGCGTTTTTCTCTCTCGTCCGTAGCTAGGTGCGCTGCGGTGCACAAGGGCGTTCGTTTCCGACGCGCGTTCTCTTTCTCTCGTTCCCGACGCGCGCTCTTTCTTTCTCGTCCGTAGCTAGGGGCGCTGCGGTGCACAAAGGCGTTCGTTCCCGACGCGCGCTCTCTTTCTCTCTCGTCCGTAGCTGTGGTTTACCAGAATGATCCCCCGGTGCTTCGCCCACTCATCATCATTCACTTCGTGGATATGCTGTGATTTTTTTCGCAAGCGGTTGCCTAAAATTACCCCAAAGCCTATATTGTGGTTGTTTATGCAAACATGCATGAATTTTAGCAGAACGTTTAGCGATGAGCGAAGAATTATTTAATATCACCTTAACGCGTTGCGAATGCATGGATTGAGCTGTGTGTGTTTGAATTAAATGCAACTGTCCCTTTACAGGCAAATGAGCTTCCGCGTTTATATTTGAACAGGCGTCAGCTTTCTACTGTCTCCATCAGGATATACGTATTCATGGTAATTATTTGGGAATTAGGCCAGCGCTCGTATACGGATGTATTACAAGATATGTTATACCATAGATCTCGTGAAAGAACACAATTTGGCTGTTTTGCCTGCACAGTGATGGTGTCTTGACTTTAATAATTTTCATGAAAACCGCTTTCTGAAATATGCGCGCGAAATGAACATGCAAGAATAACGATTAGGAACGCAAGATGAGGAATGGCTTTGAATTAATTAATCTGTTTTTTATGGCTGTGGATATCAGTAAGCCACACAATCAGCTTGAGTTCTGTGTGGCTCAAGCTTATTTTTGGCTCAAGTTGATGTTTAGGCTGAGTTTTACACCAAATTATCACCGGGATGTTTTAAGGCTTACTGTTTCAAAATGTTTTCATAGGTGGCCTTCATAGGACAACATAGGATACCTGGCAAGCAAGGCTACATAGCTATTGACGACGTCCATTTCTTTGAGAGCTGCAAGACGAAAATCGAACGTGAGTTGATGTCAATTGAGAAATTACCTCATGTGTGTTCTAGAGCTTTCTCATTAAGGAAGTATGTGCACAGTGCGAATAAGTGATATTACAAACACCCAGTGCTGTTTTCACAGCATAGTCGTACTGTTATAAAACTAGAGTACTGCAAGGCAGAAATGTGAGTTTCACGTATCCTTCAATTGACACATTCCGATGTAGTGTAACGTGTTTTGTGCGGCGTCGCACTTTGCCATAAAGTAGTCATTGACGGGAGCACGTGCTCTCTTGTCCTCTGCGGTTTGTGCTTGTCTTCCTCGTGCCACGATGACTTCCCCGAGAATTCTTCACGTAAGAGTGTTGCATTCATGATATGCATGTGTGGATCCCATGCTTACTGGTGTTACTCGTACGCATGATTTCATTTGTCCAACAGTTTTTTGTGGACAAGGAATGCAATGCATGCGAAATGAATAAAATCTTTTGTGCCTAAATACCACTGGCACGCCATATGCAAGTGACGAACTTTACACTGCAAAATAAATAAAGATCGAAGATTTTTATTGGAAGGAAACAGACTCCGCGGGCCCCACCATTTACTAAACTAAGCTGCTTCACTCACCATCATTCAAAACTATCCTTTTCGATGCATTCTCAAGCCATTTAAAAGCAATTTGATTCACCCAATATTTTCAACGTAGTAACTATGCCGAAAATGCTTATTTAGAAAGCATTCTTAAGCATTAAATATTAATGACATCTTTATGTTTATTGTTTATTTTGTAGTGCAGGTATTCACGCTGTCGGGGCTGCGCAGGCAAAGAAATGGAACGTTTCATATAGAGCAAACCTGTTTTCACTCCGTTTGATATTGACGCATCTATGTTTCCACTCGTGAAATCACGTTCAATTGGCCTCATTGCCTGATCACGTGTTCCTTGCTACACACCTTATGCGTAGGCGTTTTTGCGTATGGCTCGGCATATTAAAGGGGCACAGATACAGCGGCACCTTGATTGTCAAAGGTCATAAACTACATGGACGTTTACTTGCGTCGACAATGCGACAATTTCACCAATGAAATATTGATTTGATTACTCTCCCATAGTGTTAGGCGACCCTATAGTATTTTATCATGGTGCATCTGTGAATTACAGATATTTGGCGGTGTTATCCGTAACACTAGTTGGGCATATGTATATTGTATAAAACATAATCCTTCAGAATCATTGTATGTATTTTTGTATGGCTCCTTTTATTCATATATGTTTACCATTATGATACCTATTCTATAGCAACACGATAGAGGGCCTTAATTGCTCTGTGACGCAATCACCAAGAAAGATGATGGGGTTTAGGTCCTGTCTAATCTGCCTTGAAAATTATTTCTAGAAGTGTTGCATCAACATACTACAAATTACACAAGTTTATGCCCTGGGATTGCTCAACAATTTTCCAATGTTGAAGCAAGAGAGCGATAGTTTAAGGGCATCTGGAGAGGTTATCATAGCGTCAATAGAATTCTGTGTTTATATTTATTGATGCGATTGTATTCCTGTCAAAAACACTACGTAATATATATTTTATTCGGATATATTACCCTTGTAATGCTCTCACACATCAAAATGTACTCATGCGTGTGAAACCGCGCTTTCGTGCTCCGAAGTTTCCTGTTCTGCTTCGTTACCCTTCTGTGTTGGCGTAAGTTGCTCCTTATTCGTAACTTGAAATGTTGTATATTGCTTAAATATAAATTAATCTTGCTTTCTTTTATTATTTCGTATATTACACTTGTGTATGTGCCAAGTCGATGTAGAACTCTTCCATAATATAATTATATATAAGGAAATAAACTAGCATCACTTGTCAAGAATCAATTAGCTTGTGATATTGAACTAAGGTAGTGAATACTGGCATTAATTCTAACACGAGGTTATAGCAGCGCGAACTAAAGCATATACACAAAAAAGAGACACACGGGGACATGTCCCCGTGTGTCTCTTTCTTTGTGTATATGCTTTAGTTCGCGCTGCCATAACCTCAGAATGCAAAACCATGTGGCCCAATTTTTCACCTTATCATTTCCAACTTCTAGAGAGCTTGAATTTTTATTCTGTATATAAGGAGGTTAAAGAGGCACTGACATGATATATTCTATCGATCATTTTTGACTTAAATGAAGGTATTAGACCTCTAAACCTTACAAAAATAGTCAAAGGCTCAAAGCACCTTTAATAATTTAGTATAGTACCTTCGCTACAGTCACCTTTCGGTTTCGCTTCCCAGGAGCATACTGCCTCGTGACGTCACATTACACTATTGCGGAGCAGGACATTGCAATGTTTTCACACTGCCTCCGGCTCGCTCGGTAGCCCGCTTTACTATTACATCGTCCCTCACAGCAATTAGCATCATGCCGAGGTGACCAAGAGAGCCGGAGCAAGATCAAAACGTGCCAATATCCTGCTCCCACGTGACCACATACTGTTTCGGGACGGCATGACACACGAACTTACTGGAAGACGAAACAAAATCTGGCCTGTAGAAAAGCAAGTAAAATAAACTCTTTACCGCACTATGAGGTTTCTCGTTAACTTTTCTGAGGTCTAGAAGTATGCACGACCTTCATTTCACGCAAAACAATGAATAGTCGAATATATAATGTCAGTACCTCTTTAAGGAACTCGACGGTGAACAAGCTTTGCAACATAGCAAAGCGCGACTGGATGGCCAGGAATTGGAAACAAATACTTCTACAGAAAACAGGAAGCGGCGTAACAGAACCACGAAATCAGGATTTGATCTGTCGCACCTGCTCTTAACAGAGCCCTTTAACATGCACTACAGTATCAAGAATAACCGTAAATAAGTCATTTAATGTCATTATATATAAACATGAATCAAACATTTTTCGCGTTGTTATTGTCTCAATTTGTGAGCTAACCAAAAGCCACATAAATGGCTTGAAAATGATTGGAAAACGGTTGTTTTCCATGACAGTAACTGAAGCAGGTTAACGTAGTCGTCCATGTGACCAGCGGCGTCTGTTTCTTTCTAATTAATTTCTGCCGCCACATCTACCATCAAATGTTCCCTACATACGCGGATACAAGTAGTTCGACAGTTGCTCCAACAGCAGTGAGAATGTTTCCACTGCTATATCGCTTCTTTTCACATGAGTTGCGGGATTCTTGCAGGCCTACCAGCGACCCCAGTACCAACCACACCACCATTCACATGCGATGTAAAGGAATTCCAATGCACCGGTATCAAAGAATGCATTGCAATGTCCAAAGTATGCGATTTCAAGGAGGACTGTTCCAACGGAGCTGACGAATCTCGATGCGGTGAGTGAAAAATGCCTATAAACTCTGTTCATAAGCACTGATCAAGAAAGAGCATGGAGGTTGTACGGAAAGGCAGTAGCCCCGTGCCAGAGCACCACGAAAATTTCCAAGCCTTCCTTGAAATCTGCATGTATTAAATCTCTGAGGAAGCATTGGCGTGAATGCCTTGCACGTATTCAGTGTGCCATTTCTTAGTGGTCGCTATGAACAAAGTCACTCTGATTAATCATGCTACATGCTACTAAACCACTTGTTATTTTACCAGCCGTTCATGTATCACGAAAAACCATATTACCTCACACAGATAGCGCTATTCAGCATCCCTGGATGTTTTCCTTAATGGGCTAATCATTACTTTAATCAGAATTCATAATCTATGTGTAGATATTATAGCTGCAATACGTTATGCAATATGTTTGGATCCATGTTCGGTTATGCGATGGTGGCGTAAGTCGTGTCCGCTCTGCAGTGTACGATAGTTACAGGAGACCCATACGGAAACGCTGCAAAATACACTGCTGTCGCTGTAGTTTTTGAAGTTGTATTTCATTTCCAATTTTTTACGGTTATTCACTGATCATTAGCTGACACATTACTCGTACGCTGCCGCACCGCCGTTATCACTTGGATTGGTAGCTCGGCGCACCACGTGATAAAAAATACAGTAGAATGAAAAACAATGAAACGTCAGAAATCGAAAGCCCTATTTAGCACAGAGATATGATTCAACAGCAAGGTCTCAATGTGTACTGGAGGCCAGCTGTGCCTATATATTCATATTGTGACACACTTGGTGCTCTTTTTTGTCCAGATATTATGCCATGAGAGAAACAATGACGAGTTCCACGTTGACATAAGCAGGAATAAAAATATTGCATGTAGATTCACAAGTAAAACTGCAGTATGTACTTTGTGGAAAAACAAAACTGTCATTGCTGCATATTCTGATCACACAGTGTTGTGAAGGGGCAGACTCAATATTGTTGTTCTTCTTTATGGCCTTTATAATACGCACCTATTTTATTTCTGAATGCTAAGGTGGAGTATCACTTGCTAGTTGTTTTCACACATTGCTGCAGTTCATGGACTATTGAGGGCAAATATATTGGCGGATTGTATCACAAAATCACCTGATGGTGGATTCAGCATTTTACATGTAGCGGTGCAGCTGCGCCCTTTTGCTAGGCCCCATTTCACTGATCCAAACCCGGACTAATTAAAGCGAAGCGCTCGCTAATTCACACTTGTCGTCTGCTAATTACCCGGCTCAGAATTTGCCTGCATTGACTCCATAGGCTACACGCTTTAACCAAGTGCTTAGCCTGGACCACCCAGATGGAAGACACTGGAATTGTAAAGAAAACACTGTCACAAGTAACAAATTAACCGATTTCAACACTTTCATGCTTTGCGAAAAAATTCGTTATAGTAGCTATGCCACAGGAAATATTTCATTGAGGTCTTCAAATGTTTATTTAAAATTCGTGGAAACAAAAAGACTGACAGCCGAAATCGTTAAGTCTAAAGTTCTGCAAATCCGCAGATAGGCGAATATTAGAGAGTTTTAGTTCAGGGAGGCGCGAGCGTAGGGGCCCCGTAGCGCTTGGGGCACCGACGCTTGCCTCCCCTTAATCTAAAACTCTCTATTGTAAGATTTTGATCCACGTACCGTTCAGTATTTAATGAAGAATTTGAGTAATAAAGTAGTTCTACTTAGAGTAGTACTTATCTGCCTATTCTCTCGAATGTTTTGAAACGGTCCCTTGTTCTGGCTCGTTCTAAGAAGTTATGAACGTTTCATCAAGTTTAACTGTAAGTGCATTCTGATCACGGAAAATGTTTTAAAGCTCTTTAAAGATGCGGCGGCGAATCATTACAACAAAATACACGCAATAAAAGCTAATTGCGATAGGTTTGCCTGCGCCGCTCTCTTGTAAGCACAAGACGCCGTAGCGAGAACGGTACATACAGTGAGTAAGTTCACTCAGAGAAGTTTTTAAAGCAATCAAACTTGCCAGCAGTGAAGTCACTGACGAAGTCACTGATCTGGAAACAATATTCCAAGTCTCCGTTGTTCCAAATTTGCAGCCTGCTTGCGTGCGGCATCTAAAGGTAAATCGTTAATAAAGTGTCTGTGGAACGATCACAAGAAGTCTGGTCAGTACGAAATTTGATGCGTGCTATCCTCCTCTCCTGATTTTCTGTTGTGAATCCGCGGTATTTTCACGAATTTCCACGTTCATAAGGTTGGCGTGTATAGTAATCTGGTGCCTCGTAGTACGAGTTTCGCGAAAGTTAATTATATTGTCATATATATGTCGCACGTTCTAAATAGAATTGTCATGCGTTAGTGTTGTCCACTTGAGGCGCTCTCAGGGGTCATTGGATCGAAAATTGGTATCTGCTTGCGCTTAAGAGCTGCAGAGTCGTAAATTTTCCCTCACACGTTTCTTACTGTTTATTTGCGCCTTTTCTCAATATTTCTGGAGTACTAAATTACTTTTAAAGGAGGAAGCAGACGCTCAAGCAAAGAGCGTCTTGAATGTTATGACTGAAGTTGGTGTATAGCGTTCTCACCGCAGGAGAGAATAGCATGGATCATTGCTTCAGACAGAAGTCTTTGCTTTATCACTGTACTAAGTGGGGCTGTTGTCATAGGCCTTCTGTACTCATAAATTAAACTTGGTGCGCCTGACTACCTCGAATGCAAGCAAATGAGCAGGGCCCACCTTGATCACTTTTATATCACTTTCCCTATGTCCTACGAACTTGACATTGGTTGCAATGAAATGGTCAAATTGCGAGCATTGTGAAGTGATTGAAAACCTTACGTACGGGTGTAGTGTTTGTGCCACATATAAGTGAGAATGGAGGAAGCTGGTGTCTTCGGTTGAAAACGGCAATAATTGGCCACTATCGGAAGGATTCATTTTGGTTCCTTGGCCTGACATAAAGCCTGTAACTGTGATTCTAAGGGCAGCTCTATATCAATTTTACGAGACACTTGACAGCGCTTGTAGGCATAGAAATACTACAATGTGATGTAATTGTATAGACGAGCTTGCTTCGCATCCTTATTATCAATATTATAATCACCATTATGACTTTTTGTGTCCTCCACTCACATCTGCAGTGCAGAGTAGGAGCCTGAGGAACTTACCCTTTAAGACAAGGCTGAGGTCAGACTGCTTCACAGTGGTCTGACCTGATCCTTTTTAAAGCAAAATCACGCCCACAAACAACTATCATCATCAGCATTGGCTCGAGCGTGGTCGTCTTCTTCCGCAGCTGGCTCGTTCGCTCAGTGCTCGGCACGCGCTCGTGCCACTGCTCCCGCGTTCATCGTCGTCATCTGCTTCCACAACTGGCTGCGTTGCCGCCGATCATTCCAGCGTAGAATTTCACTTGTCTTCTGTCGTCGAAATGGGGAAGCCAAGTTTACAGGGGCATGAGCTATTGCTTCACGGGGTATGAGTCCTTCATTGTCTTACGTAACGGGCAGATTTACTTTCGAAGCAATTTAATTTCGAATAATCGCAAGCGGCAATGGCGGGCGAATGCTGCTAACCACGCCACCGAGCTAACTTGCGTCATCGATCGCAAGCGACAACGGCGGACTGTGGGTATACCGTCAGTGACGTCGTTCTCTCCGTCGCAGCCGAACATGTGTGTAACCTCATAATTGAAAAATACTTTAATGAACCCTCGGGATTAACCCAGCGATAAAAACCTGACCCGCACGTTTCAGCTTCGCTGGTTATCCATCTTAACGGAGTGGAAGGGCCGACGAATTTTTTTAAGGCGAAAGCCTTATATATGTCTTATCGTTTATTCGATCTTCATCATCTTTGAGCGAAAACCGTGTCGGCGAAGCGAATTCGTACACGATGGGGACTCGCCGTATTAATTTACTTGCTACACAGCCTCGGCATCGTGCTCACCTATATGCAAACGCCCACGCAACAACTGCGATGGTGTGCTGATCACCGTCGTCATCGTCTTCTATGAGCAAGTAGGCAACGTTCGCGCAACAATTGTGACGGTGCGCGGGTCAAGCAAGCAACGCTCACGCAACAATTTTGATGGCGGGTGGGTCACGTCGTCATCGCGTTAATTAGTATAGAGTTAATTCAGGCACTCGAACCCACGACTTTCGGTGGGAGTCAATCCCACAACGTTTGGCGTAAAGGCAAAGGTTATTAAGTCACAGCTAACTAATATAGAGTTAATTAGGGCACTCTTACCCACGACCTTTGGTGGGAGTCGCACCCCCGGCCTTTCGTGTTAATTAGGGCGATATCAATTAAGGCACACTTAAATAAGGTATCGTAAGTTTGGGCACTTGAACCCGCGACCTTTTGTCGGAAAAAACAACTAATAAGGAGTAACAACTCGTTCGAATGAGAATCTCAAATAATTTAGTGAATGCCTCTTGAGCTTGCAGGCTTTCGCCTTGACCCTCTTTGGCGTATGCTAAAATGACTGTCAATTTTTGAACAATCTTTATATTTCCATTGAACAGAATTAGACGGCTTCACGCTTCATGTCCTATATTTAGGGGAAATTTCCATGAATATTTTGTACCTGCTTTTGAATAGAGAGAAGCAAGTGAAAGCTTCTTTTCAAGCGAAGCTTGCATTGCCTGACAAGTGTCGGTGCCGTTGTAGGTGTGACCGCAAAAAACCCTTCTCGCGCAAGTGAAGGAAAACGGCGGGAAAAGCTGAGAATAGACCGCTGGTGAAACACGTGAGGCGCATGCCCATAACACGTGACGGCAGCACCCTTTCAGGAGCGGGCGCGCGCCGGGGGAAGGGCAAGGGAAGGAAAGCGCCACATCGCGTTGCGTCGGGTCTCCTTTCCAGTGCACGCACGGCAAACGAATGGGAAGGCCACTCGTTGCTCGGTCGGCAGCGGTACAGGCCGCTTTCGACGAGAAACAAGGTCAACGTCGCCGGGAGCATGCTCGCGCTTTCCGTGCGGATCCAGCGTTCAAAGAAGCCCAAGCTAAGGCTCGGTTACAGTGGCAGGCAGCGGATCTTACGTTAAAAGCCCGTCTTACCGAAGGCCAGCGTCAACGAAGGGCAGCGAACCCCGAGGGAGCGCGACACCGAATGTTGAGGGTACGACAAGCTTCGCGTGCCCCCCTGTTCCTGGTAGGGGAAGGGCCGAAATTTTTTTCAAGAAAATAAGCAAAGCAGCACGGAATGTGGAGATTATTTTGGAACAAATATGATACTATATAAAAATGAAATAAAGGTTGTATTTTTATTTCACAGATGTCTGGCTGGCAGCGCCAACAATGTGGTTTGTGATGGCTGGTGGCATTTTGGTGTGCTTTTTTTTACTAGAGGACTGTTAAATATATTTGCTTGGTTGAGTTCTCTTTCTAAATAAATACTATATTGTTCTACTATATATACAGAGCAGGCCTTAGCCAAGCTCTTACACAATATAAATGTTCATAAGAACAGGGTGCAGAATACTGAAAGGCGTCACTATTTGTCGTTTAATTTTACATTATATTCTGGCACACCAAGCCCCAGCGCCAAATATAATGCAACATTGTAATCTGCCTAATTCATCACTACTGCATATTATCCACTCATGCTGCTTTATTTCATTATCTTCGTGAATTATATGTCCATAAATTTCCCTCAAGGGTCCTGCGCGTTTACAACGGACTTGTGCGGCTTGGAGAACGAGGACTCGGGCGCACGCTTCGGTTGGAACTGGACTACAGTGGAAGACGGCAAGAAGAAACAAGGCTTCCCTACCACCGACAGTCAATCAAATGTACAAGGAGCATATGCAGCGTATTCACTGCTTAACCCAGGTAAAGTACATTTCGCGCTTATCTTTCCATGCCAGCTTTGGTTTGGACTCTGTCTAACGATCACTAGAAAATACTGCGTTTGCAATTATGCAGTATTTCACTCATGATGTTTACCATCATTTCTAACAGTGTGCACAAGTTGTAGATATATATTTATGATAGATTATCCTACAATGTACCTTTATATCAAGTTGGTAACGGCCATCAGACTGTTATATACGGAGACGTATGTTATTTCATTCGCACCTACACAAATCAATTCTATTGCTCGGCAAATATCATCTACGGTGCCAATCTTATGCCTTCGCCATTAGCCTGTCTAGTACCTAGGCCTAACCTAAAAAAAGAAAAATTACTACTCTTCAAGTCAGAAATATTTCCTCTTTAAAGTCTTCGTTAGCTTCGCAATAGAAAAGTGGGCGATTGATAAAAGTTCATAGTCTGGCGCCAGCGCTTCTCGGCGCACATATCCTGTAACTTTCTTCGGTCCTTGTCCCGGTAGAGCTGCCACCATACTACAAATCTTCCTTAGATCTCCTCTGCGACGCCAATTTTCATTTATTTTGTGTTTGTAGTTTACCTACAATTACTATCGGAGCGTCTTGAATTAAAACAATTGCAGCTTTGTCATATTTGGCTCCATTTTGATGCCCGTGTTTTCTTGCAAAGAACCGTGTTGTTTTTCACTTGTTAACCACACCGAATACGTTACTTGAGATGTTACTTGAGAGCGCGAAATAGACGAATTTTCTTGCGCTGCGTAAACTGGTTCAAGTGGTTACGTGTAAATTTAATTCTCCGGTATGCTTGTAACTTCTGCTACATCCGTCCAACTGGACGGAAGAATAAATAAATGGTCACAGTAACACGCATTTGATCAGAAGAGACTAGGCGCTTACGCAAAAAGCAAATTGAGCGTGCACTGATGCCTCATCAAATTTTTCTCATCATCATCATCATCATCGACATAAACTATACGAATAATAGGTGTTTGTGTTGGCGCACGAAGGTGGCGTGGTGTCACTCATAGTACAGTGCCTAGAAGATACTAAGTATAATTCTATGCACTGTACTAATACGGTTGCACACTGATGAAGCACCATATTGCCGTTTTCTGTTGTTTTGAAGCCACGAATCACCAGCACCAGCTCACATTCTGGCGTTACTATCACCGTGCGTGCTGAATATATGCAGTGTGTCGAACTCTACAAGCAAGTGGCGTGCGCCATCAAAATGCAGTAGCCCACCTCACTCCCTGAAAGCCAGCGTACAAGTCCTGAACGAGGAATAAAGTCGGGCATAAAAAATAAAGTGCAAATTACATATGCATTTTATAGCGATTTTGATTTTAAGGTGTTTGTGTAAGTGTGACAAGGGAAAATGCGCTGTTTTAACATTATGCATTCGATTTTTCTTTTTTGGAAATCGCAGAAGTTCCACCTGACCAAATGAAGGGTTTGGCTACACCGCCGCTAGGACAAATCGCGCACTCCTGTATGGTGAATTTCTATGCTTACCTTCCGAGTAAACGTAAGTATGTGTCACGCCACATTATTTTCGCATGCGGAAGTTTTAAGCCATGCTGTAACTGAAGTGTACATACCAGAATTGTTCAAGCACCTTGAACGCTGCGCTTCAAGAAAGGAAACTAAAAATGTATAACAAGGGTTAACATCTACCTGCAGCAAGCATTGTTAGCCTTTTTGTGCCTTTCAAAAAGATATGTCTTAGTATCAAAGCTTCCATATCATTAATTGTACTGTGACTATCCTGTTAACGCCCTATTTTCGTGCACAATTGAGAAATTTAATACAGGGCAACTTTAAAATTTAGCGCTCACGTCTGAGTGAATGTTATACACATTTAAGCAAATCCTCCAAATCGTCGGGTGGAATATCTCCGAAACTTATATCTTTCACGATGGTTCTAGGTTATTTGTTTCTTTAGAAGCAGTGCTCCCACAAACCTTACGTAATATGAAGTTTGACTCCCTTAATGGTTTACATGATATATGAAGAAGTTCATAGCATTGCACTTTACTGTTTGACCTAAATACATCGACAGAAAACTCCGCGCATTCATCTACAGGCCGTGTTATTAATTTAAATATAGAAGAAGGTGACAAAATATCGTGTTAAACTGTACCGACCACGCTGCCATTGCACTGAAGGACCCTTCTCTTTCTATTGAATACAATACCGCCCACTATGCAGTACGTTTCTTTTAGTTCGAACAGATTTTACGCAAAACTGCATAAAGCTGATAGTGAAATTCGGCGTGTTCAGTGTATTACCTGAAGGGGCCAACATTACTTCCACGACCAATAATAATGACTAGGTAGGTTTTCCATGCCACGAAACAGACAAACTCAGCAATTCCCACGCAGCTCTAATGCAGCATGCCCCTTCACATGTCTTAGAAATTAGGACGCGCATTCCCGTTCACATGTCTAAGGACGCGCAAAAAAGAGGGGACACCACAAGGCGCTTTGTATCACCCCCTACTTTTCCTGCAATCGCGTAGCATCGATACCTGCACAATTTGCATTGCAGTTGCATATTATTTTATCAGGTGGCACGCCATGCAGCAGTTTCATAGGTAGCGGTACAAAGTATACACAGAAGTTTGAGGAAGAAAAAGCAGATTAAGGAGATGTATACAATAATGCAAGAATGAAAACCATGTATAGCATACATGATTTAATTAAGAATGGTAAGAGAGTATTTGTCACAGCCCCGTTTCGAAGGGGATGTTAATAAATCATCATCAGCAGCAGCATCATACCGTGCCATTTGTCAGACGATGTGAGATGAGCGCCGCGTAGCCCTAACTTTACATTACAGTGGCGCATTATTGCACCAGGTGGCACGTCATGTAGCATTTGCGTAGGCAGCGGGCAGAAGTTAGACAGAGAAATATTAAGGAAGATAAGAAGGAGAGGAGGGGAAGGAGGATGCGCATGCGCAGTACGGGTGTGGACGCCGCACAGCGGATGGATGGAGGGAGGGAGGGAGAGAGTGACATAGCCCCGACCTAAGCTGCTTCGCATATAAAAGAAAGACATCACGTGCGGCGCACACCCGCACTGGATAGGCTACACGCGTGATTACGTGACACGCGCGCGACCAATCAGGTTCGTTTGGTGTGTCGCGAGGCCCTAGAGACATGGAAGTAAAGCAGGTTGGCGTGCGCTCCTCCGGACTTACCTCGCCTCAGAAAAATTTCTGCGAACACATGGGAAGGCCACACGTGGTACGCTCTGCAAGGGAGCAAGCTGCGTTTGATGAAAGCCAGCGTGAACTCGCTCGGGAAAAGGCTCGTCGTGGAGGTGCCGATTCTAGCGTGAGGGCTTCCCGAGCCGAGGCCCGCCGTCAGCGACGATCGGAGAATCCCGAGGCGACGGCTTCCGAACGTTACCCTGACGAAGGTCAGATACACACACTAGCTTCGCTTACTCTCATTTTTCGACAGGGGAAGGGCTGGTGAATTATTTTTAGCGTTACAACGCCCGTGCAGGCTAGCGTATACAAGCTTCGCTTGCAAATGCGATTTTTAGAATGAAAAATATGAATAGCGGCTCCATAGACACTTTATTAAATCAAGTGGCTAGGGCATTGCCACTTGAACAAATCAAGTAGGCTAAGTGACCATTTCTCAACCCCCGTTTCAAAGGGGATACCAAAATCATCATATCATCATCATCGTCGTCGTCGTTTTCATCAGCAGCAGCAGCATCGTATCGTGTTAGTTCTCACGTTATGTGAGATGCGCGCCGCGTAGCGTCGATACGTACAAAATCGTCATTGCAGTTGCGTTGTATTCCACCGGGTGTCGACACGACATGCTGCAGTTGCATACAGTGTAGAAGTGAGACCCAGCGGTAGCGTAGACCTTTCTCGAGTGCTTGGATTTAAAATTGACGGAAGAATCAACCACTGAGCAGTCGAAATAAGCAAGAGATGTTTAGGGTATCGGTGGAAAAAATACAGCGAGGAAATTGATAAGACAGGGTCCGCTAGAGGCATAGGTACGCATACAAGGTGAATAGAGAAGTTCTGTGGAAAAAAAAAACGATTATGGGGATGTATACAAAAATGCTATAATGGCCAACATGTATATTAAAACTGACTAAATGAAGGAGGCTTGATTTGGAGGTTAGCAAGGAAGCTGGAGAGTAAGTTAAGAACAGCAGTAATAGCGATAGAACGAAAAATCTTAATCTAACGTTTAGAGACAGGAACAGGGCGGTGTGGATCAGAAATCAAACGGGGATAACCGATATTCTAATTGACATTAAGATAATAAAATGCGGCTGGGCAGGCAATTTATAGCGTAGGGTAAATAACCGAAGCAGTATTAGAGTTAGGGAATGGGTGCCAAGAGAAGGGAAGCGCAGTGGAGGACGGCAGAATACTAGGTGGGGTGATGAAATTGGGAAATTTCATCATCAGGGGTAACCGGAGGTCGCAGGGAGAGGCCTTCGCCCTGCAGTGGACATAAAATAGGCTGATGATGCCGATTAGCCATATCGCGACTCTTTGAGACAATTTTCAGAATTCATAGAGTAGGCCCATAACGCAAGTTTTCTTCATCGGATAGGTAATCTGGTTCTGGAGTAGTAGCATAGAGTACCCGTTTCAGGGGGTCGCGGAGCTGTTGGCTCAAACCCATACAAATTTGTGAATGTTTTTCTTATGTAATGTTGATTTACGAGCCTTAGAGCATTATATTACACGTGGTCATGATGTGACAACGAAGCAAGATGATAGTCATGCATATATTGAGTAGTGTTCCTTTTTTAACTACTTTCAAGAATGCTGTTGTCGCGCACGGAACACGCGGGAGCCAATGCTCGCGTCGTTTTTTTTTTAGCGTCTTCTCCCAAATCTTCGACACGCAGAAAGAACCTGAGAAATTAGGGAAAGCTAAAGACAGTTATTTACGAATTTTTTGAAACGTGTACAATTTTACATTCGAGTTTACGCATTTCTGCCTAAGTCACGTTTTTCTAGTTATATTTTTCCCTAATTAGCTTACGCAAGATTACAAAAAATCTCAGTTGGCGCAAGAAGGCTACTAAATATCCACTATTGCGGGCATCCTAGTATTTCATAGTTATTTTTTTTAAAGCTTGGCCCACAGCAGCTTGGAGAGAATGTATATAATGCAATTCATTGATGAGAACGATCAATTTGCAAAGTGAGAATTATTAAAAGGAAAATGAGACATCCACCCAAATGACGCAGTTGCTACAAAGGAAACCCATACGGGTTCCTGGAAAGAAAGCCTCGCAGTTGAATAAAAATTCGTCCTGGTCCGGGACTCGAACCCGGGACCACCGCCTTTCCGGGGCAGCCGCTCTACCATCTGAGCTAACCAGGCGGCTAGCAGATGGCAGGGCGAAGTCGAATTTGTCAACAACTTGAAGCAAAGGCGAGTGTTTGACGTAATAGACGTAATAATAATAATTGACGCAAGGGTTTTCCGTTCCATTGTAGCAATTGCTACATTTGGGTGGATGTCTCATTTTTCCCTTTAATTACCTCTCTCCACCTAGCGGGTTTCCGCTGAACTATTACGTCAGAATTATGTTTCAAGCCCAAAACCCAAAAGGCGAGGTTTGGTCAAATAGATGAACTGCCCATAATTTCCAAGCTAGCGGACCTGCCACACTTGCATCTTTATTAGACATTAGAGCCACAGTTTCTACTAGTAACGTTTTCAGAAAACTACAAGGCTTAGAATGTGACACGTGATATCACACAGAATAGCCGCACAATATAGCCCAGTGCATTTCTTGCAGCTTTCTTTCCTGTCAGCAAGGAATTAGTTTCACATGCTGTACTTGATATCAGATTATAAATGTCTTTATATTTCCTCTGGATACTCGAGCTGTCCGAAGCAGCGTTATCGCGAAAAATAAATATTATGGTCATCATCGCCACATGCAAGTTCATTTTGAGATTGCTTGTAGCCACAACTTGACACTATAATAATGAGCCTAAGGCAAATATCAGTAGATTCAATATATGTCTTCATTATGCACCACAAAAAATGAATATACAGCTAAGGTACAAAATAACATTTTCATTACGGAAGACTGCTTACACCAGCTGACTATAATTTTGTATTTGCAGCTACAGCATGGCTAATGTTCGGGGTGCGTCCGCCTCCGGCGAACAACAACCAGCAACGTTCATTGACGCTTCTTGGCGCAGTGAAAGGAACGCAAGTGAAAGGTCAATGGAGAAAGATCTTCACAAAAGTAGGAAATTGGGGCGCTGGAGCCAGGGTAAGTTGCATGCGGCGCCGCTTTTCAGGCAGTTCACTAAACGGCTGCGTGCTTCTTGTCGTCTGTAAGTCTAACTTTAAGTCTGACTCTTTACCAAAGAGTACCACTGACGGCTGGCTAAGACCGCTCTATGCACGTTTCTTTATGTGACGTGCTTATTTCTTTTGTGGCTTTGTATGTTGTGCGCGCTGAAATCTACAAAAAAATTAAGGCGTACCAACTCTCCCAACTTTCCGTTCTATTAAAGTTACTTCATCAATTATCAACCAATTTACCCAAGGACAAGGTATTGCAGAAGTAGTGGACCGCATTAGCGATGGCTTATCTTTTCGATTCGAATCGCAACGCGTCGTGACTATTTCACAACAAGACCTTCTGCTGATACTTGGGCCATGACCTATGCATTCTTGCATATAAAAGACCACAAAAGCCCTTCTGCAGTTCGTGAAGAATACTGGATTATACGAACTTTTGTGACAGCGGAGATTCTTCTGTGACTCTCTCTGCGAATGACTGATTCTACTATTTTTCTTTTCTCTTGTTATCTGTTCTTCCCCTTTACCCCTCCCTAAGCATAGGCTAGCCAATCGGGCACGTCCTTGGTTAACCTGCCTACCTTTGCCTCTTCGTTTCTCTCTCTCTCACTGCTGAAAACACATCTTCAAGGTTTTTGTCCCGCAGAGGGCCATGGGACATGCTACAGCGTGCACAACACAAACCCCAAACCCGAACCACTAAACATCACATGCGCATGACGTGAATTTATTGCCAAGAAGTCTTCCTGTCACACACAACGTGCGCATGAATGTGTCTCGTTAACTGATACGGAAAATATTGTGAGCTGTTGTCATGTTCATTGTATTGCGATAGCAATACACGGACACTCCAGGCGCATTTTTGCCGTTTGCGTTGGATGTCGGCGTCGCCATCGTCGTGATGTTCGGTATTCAGTCCAACGGCGATGACACCATCGCGGCGCGCCGTATGCAGTAGGCACGAGTGAAAGCGTGCGACGGGACTGACGATCGCGGCTCGCGCGCGCGAAGGAGGAAAGTGGGAAGGAAGCGCGCCGTCTTCCGTCGCGCGCTAGCTTTCAGGGTGAGGGGCGGTGTTGTACTCCCGCAGCAACTGCGTATACCGCGGCTGCGCGCGCCATATCTTGAAAGCGATCTGCGTTTAGGGCAGAGTCTAGGCGCTTCGACGGCACATACCTTTGTGTGCTTTGCGTTCTCGCTGATCAGATTGCGTTGGAGCCATAGACAGTATGAAGGTCACTTCGCTCGCTGCTTCACGGCAGAGTCGAAGTGCGCCGACGACTCATAGACCCCTGTGCATGCTGTGTTCTCGCCACTCAGTTTGAATTGAAGCGATAGACAGCGCGAAGGTCACTGCGCTCGCTGCTGTCGCGCGCTTCCTCACGCCAGCGTTTGGACAGCGAGTATCCGCGTCGATCGGGTGTGATGTGTGCATGTTAGCTGTTCGCGCTGACACAATGCGTGTTATTTCAGTTAATAAGCGAATGTTTGCAAGTTTGTATGGTCGACGGAACTGCTATAGTTACTTTCTATAGCTGTCTATTAATTAGCCATCGCAATCAATGATTTGCCTTTCGAGCGAGACTGTGACTGTTTAGGGAACGTTTTATAAAAACTAGTGCTAAAGGATTTTGTGCAGTTTACTGAAAAACAATTCTCTTCATATGTTCATGCAGATCTTTCGTTTTTGGCATATGTTAGTCCATTATCTCTCTCTCTTCTCTCTCTCTCTCTTTATATATATATATATATATATATATATATACATTGTTACGGAAGGATAGGAGGAAAGAAAACAAGAAGAAGATCGATAGACACTGGCTGCTGCGTGTTGTTGCTGCTCAGCTATCTTGACCGCACTAACTCTACTTTTGTATATATTGTAAATACATCCAGTCTATACTCCCAACATCCCTGTAACATATTGGTGAGAGGTGCTGGGTACCAAGGCTGGAAACGGAGCTCCGCAGTGGACGTCGCATCCCCGTCCCCACTATGACTGACGGTGAGCACGCAGGATCAACGTCGTTGCCGCCTCCAACGTCAACGGCAACGTCGCCAGCTACGTCGTCCCCATCGGTTGTGGTTGTACAAGTCAAGGATCCCGGAACTTTCTGTGGGACCGATGGCGCCGATGTTGAAGAGTGCCTGGCCATGTACGAACGCGTGAGTGGAGTCAACAGATGGGACCCTACGCTTATGCTAGCTAACGTGTTGTTGTACCTAAGAGGCACGGCAAAGGTCTGGTACTAAACCACGAAGAGGAGCTGACCAGCTGGCACCAATGCAAAGAGAAGCTAAAAGAGTTGTTTGGCCAACCAGCCGGCCGTAAGATTGCCGCAAAGCAGGAACTCGCCTCCCGTGCCCAATCCCCCACAGAGTCCTATGTTTCGTATATCCAGGACGTGCTGGCGCTTTGTCGTAAAGCCGATCACGACATGACGCCCGCAGCTTTCTGTTCGGGTTGCCCTGGCCCCTCTTTCAGTTCCCCTCGTTCAAGCCATCGTTCGCCAGGAACTTGAAAGCATTGGTTTACATTCTGTCTGTGCTGTCACCAACCCCAGAGCCAACGAACGCGCTCCTACTCCATTTGACCCACCACGACGCTTCCAGGCTGTTTCACATGGTGCGATTTTGCACTGCGATTTTCGCAGCTGCGATTTTCGCAGATGCGAAATTCGCAACGGCCATTTCACATGGTGCGATGTCAACAATGCGATTATGCGACGCCCAGAGTTGCTTGCTGGCAGATTTTGTCGCACACGCCGCATAAATGCGTTTAATGTAATGAAAAAGACGTGCGCGTTATAATATGATTGACCTCTCTTTATTAGGACCAAATAATACGTGCGTTTTGTAATTTAAAAACGCTTCAAAGTTTAGTTTGTTTTGGAGTGCGCAACAGCGGTTTGTGAAGTTCAATACGAGGAGAAATGGCGGACGTAAACAGCTGTTCGCAGGTGGTCGTTCAGCGTTGTGTGCTGTCTCGTGTGTGTTTTACGCCTGTGTCGTTCTACCTGCGGTTAAACAAGTTACAAGAGGACCTATCAACAAGCCCCTATAGCTGTTGTCATCGCATATGCAGTATTCGGAATTCGGCTGCAGCGGAGTCGTCATGTCAACGCAGAGACCCTCGCGCTACCCGTGATCAACGTCAGCTTCTGAAAACGGTGACAGAATAGTTACACTCGGCTTTCTTGAGCGTTCGACTCGCGTAGGCAACGACGTATTCTTGGCATCCTGGTGTTTTTGAGCCAATACCGCACCAAGGCCAACACCACTGGCGTCAGTATGGATCTCCGTAGGCGCATTAGGGTCAAAGTGACGGAGTATTGGTGGCGACGTGAGTAAGCGCCGTAGCATTCGAAAAGATTCGTCGCATTCTGTTGACCAAGCAGACAGGCCGTTAGAGGCGGTCAGAAGGTTGGTAAGAGGCGCGATGATGGTAGCAAAGTCGCGCACAAATCGACGAAAATACGAGCACAGCCCAATGAAACTTCTAAGTGTTTTCAAGGAATTGGGCTTGGGATATTCGGCTACGGCACGGAGCTTCGCGGGGTCCGGAAGAACTCCCTCCTTGCAGACGACGTGGCCTAGTATCGTCAACTGGCGTGCAGCAAAGTGGCACTTCTTTATGTTAAGTTGAAGGCCAGCAGAGGTAGCGCAGCCGCGCAGCCGCGTAGCCACACGGCTAACATTAAAATACCTTGTTAGGAGTACATTTGTTTGTTTAATAACAAAATCGAACGCTAAAATTTTGTATTCATAGTGGCAAGTGTAAAGTAAGAAGCTATCGAAACTATCCGCTAATAGCATACATGTGCTAAAGGTGCTTGCGCATATTATCTTAAAAGAGGCTGAAAACCCCGGATAACCAAAACATGCGCAGCTGGAGCAGGTGCTATGATTCCTTTCCTGGAAATGAAAGCCAGCATCCCAGTCTGTTAAGCTAGTCATTGTACTTAACCTATATTAGACCAATGTTAGAGCATGCTAACTGGAGCCATTTCAAACTGGGTTATTTGACCAAAATAAGAAAGTGCAAGGAAAGCGTCAAGGTACAATCTAATCTGGTATTCCCGAACCGATTGTATTAGCAAAACTTTATGCCTCCCTGAATTGCCTGCATTAACCCAATGCTGAAAACAGGGGAAGCTGATTCCCTTTCTTGCTGCTGAAAAGCTGCTAGAATCTCAATAACAGACCACTTATGTTCTGAGAGAAAGTGAGGGGCACTGACAATATCTCTAATCTTTTGTATGAGCCTTCACCTTGAACGAAAATGGAATAAAAATATTTACCTTTGCAAGCCTCAGAATCCAAACATTCTCAAAATTTTGAGGAGCCACATTAAATTTTTGAGATACAGACAATAAAAAGTGTGCCTAAGTACAAGTGCACACTGAACACACTTGAGTGGTTGAGTGGCCAGCTGCGAATGCAAAAGCGTCCATAGCTGCTACCTCGAGGTAACTGCTAGGTTGCACGTGTGTTTCTCCTATAGCCCATGTACCTGGCAAGGGGAATGGTTATACGTAGTCCCTGTGCTTTTTCTTTTTTTTTTCAATAGGTGGTGGCTAGCTGATTCCATCTGTTTATGTATTTATCATTTGTGTCCATCTTATGTGCATGTGTTTGTGTCATGTTCTGATTGTTATACGTGCAGTGATGCAAGCATCTTTTTTTATTATATTGCACTACAGTCATTTATTAAACTTTGCGTTGAAATGTACAAAATGTGGCCACCCAGTAATGACTAGGACAGCCAGCAGGATTGGCAAAAAATATGATGCAGACAAAATGCACTTGCTTGAATCGACATGAGACGAAGCTTTCACGCAACGGTCAGTTGAACTCTAGAAAACTAACTGCAGTGTTTACAGTTGTCCTTATTTCACCCGATGCAACACGTACTCACAGCCAATGTTTGCTTATTCACCGCACAGGTCACATAATGTAATGTATACATAGCACGGTGAACTCACTCAAACGTCGACGTCGATAATGTTTTGCGGCGAAATAGATGGAGGCCTTGGGCAGTTCGACGCGCATGCAGCTCTTGCCTCCGGAACTGCAGCGATCAGTTTCCCTCCTCCGTAGGAGGTCGGCGACGCATGGGTGATAGGGAGCGTCGTCGCGGAGATAGGGACCGGCGGTTAGCATAGGCTGGCTGATCGTCAGGGACGTACCTTGGTGGCGACCGGGCAGACGAAGGAACAGACCTGCCCATGACGTCAAATGGCGAAGGTGGACATCGGCGACAGTGGCGGGCGACGTGTCCAGCGACACCACAGGCGAAGCAGATGGGCCTATTGTCTGGCGTTCGCCACGCGTCGGGGCGGCGGAGGAACGGAGCCGACGGTCTCGCGAAGGCGAGCGGCGCAGCATTCGCGGTCGTCGGCCAGGCATTGGTCGGCATCGCAGGTCGAGCATACGGCGCAGGATGTTGAGGGGGCCGAGCCGCGACGGAAGCGTAGGTAAGTGGCGCAGTGACGGGTGGTTGGTGAGTCACAGGCGGGAGGGCCTCAGCTACCTGGGTCCGAATGACGTGTTGAAGGTCCGGAGCCAAAGACTGCGAAGACTCGTGCGTGAGAGGCAGCAATGAAAGCTGACGCGCTACCTCTTCCCGGATAAAGTCCTTGATAGTAGAGAGCAGCGGCTGGTGATCGGCAGAGGGGGCAGCTAGCTGCAAGCTCGATAGTGTGTCTGGCGTCATGAGGGCTTGGCGGGCGATCGTGCGCTGCCTACGCAACTCGTCAAAGCTTTGACACAAGGAGACGAGTGCCGCGACCGTGGTGGGATTTCTCGCGAGCAGCATCTGAAAAGCGTCGTCCTCGATGCCCTTCAGTATGTGCTTGATTTTCTCGCCCTCTGTCATGGTAGGGTTCACACGGTTGCAGAGATTCAGCACATCCTCGATGTAGCCCGTGTAATTCTCCCCTGGATGTTGCGCACGTTCACGCAAGCGCTGCTCAGCGCGAAGCTTGCGGGCCGTAGGCCGACCAAAGACGTCCGAAATGGAAGTCTTAAAAACGGACCAAGTGGGTATGTCGGTCTCGTGGTGGCGATACCACAGTTGCGCGATGTCCGCGAGATAAAACATGACGTGACTCAACTTCGATGAATCGTCCCATTTGTTATTGGCGCTGACCCGCTCGTATGTCGACAACCAGTCTTCAACGTCGGAGTCACCGGAGCCGTTGAAGATGGGCGGATCCCGCTCACGGTACACGGCGCTGCAGGTGGCAGGCGCTGCCGAAGGGTCAGTCTGAGTCGAGGTGTCGTTGACCATCATGGGTGCAGGAACCGAAGGGAGCGTCCGGGAGCGGAGTTCCAGGTTGGTGCGGGGGACCCACGCAGCCTCCACCAAATGCAACGTGATTTATTCACGTGTAAACGTCAATGAATTCGATAAACGTCAGGCGAACGTCAAGAAGCGGCGAGGCGACCAGCAGTCAAAATCCGGGCAAGCGCAAGCTCGGGGCGCGTGGTTAGCACTAACACTGTGGCTTGCTTGCTGACTGCTTCGTCGTCGTCTTGTCTGTCTTCTTCATTACAATATATATATATATATATATATATATATATATTGTTACGGAAGGATAGGAGGAAAGAAAACAAGAAGAAGATCGATAGACACTGGCTGCTGCGTGTTGTTGCTGCTCAGCTATCTTGACCGCACTAACTCTACTTTTGTATATATTGTAAATACATCCAGTCTATACTCCCAACATCCCTGTAACATATTGGTGAGAGGTGCTGGGTACCAAGGCTGGAAACGGAGCTCCGCAGTGGACGTCGCATCCCCGTCCCCACTATGACTGACGGTGAGCACGCAGGATCAACGTCGTTGTCGCCTCCAACGTCAACGCCACCGTCGCCAGCTACGTCGTCGTCCCCATCGGTTGTGGTTGTACAAGCCAAGGATCCCGGAACTTTCTGTGGGACCGATGGCGCCGACGTTGAAGAGTGGCTGGCTATGTACGAACGCGTGAGTGGAGACAACAGATGGGACCCTACGCTTATGCTAGCTAACGTGTTGTTGTACCTAAGAGGCACGGCAAAGGTGTGATACGAAATCCACGAAGAGAAACTGACCAGCTGGTACCAATGCAAAGAGAAGTTAAAAGAGTTGTTTCGCCAACCAGCCGGCCGTAAAATTGCCGCAAAGCAGGAATTCGCCTCCCGTGCCCAATCCCCCACAGAGTCCTATGTTTCGTATATCCAGGACGTGCTGGCGCTTTGTCGTAAAGCCGATCACGACATGACGCCCGCAGCTTTCTGTTCGGGTTGCCCTGGCCCCTCTTTCAGTTCCCCTCGTTCAAGCCATCGTTCGCCAGGAACTTGAAAGCATTGGTTTACATTCTGTCTGTGCTGTCACCAACCCCAGAGCCAACGAACGCGCTCCTACTCCATTTGACCCACCACGACGCTTCCCTCCGCGTTATCGCAACCAGACTGAGTGCAGAACTGAGGACGACCAGCCGATATGTTTCACCTGTCGCCGTATTGGTCATGGCGCCCGATACTGTCGCAACTCGTGGCCGTCAACACCTCGCACGCCGACCAACCTGAACCGTTTTGATGGAAATTCCCACCGTGTTTCGCCCTCCGCCGAGTCTAAAAGTGCCGACAACTCTGCCAGGAACACGTGGTACAGTCGCTTACCATCGCCTCGCGGACACCAGTCTCGTTCACCGCAAACACGTCGCCCATCTTCCCGTTCGTCGCAGCCACGTCGCCTTTCGTCCCCTGTGGCTTTTGACCGCGTTCCTTCGGAAAACTAAGCACTGGAGCCCTCGGAGGTGTTGCTGAATTGACAACTACTGCAGCAAATCCTCTGTCTGTGCCCACAAAGAGAAGTATAATTGACGTCAAAGTAGACGGCGTACCTGTCCAAGCACTCGTCGACACTGGAGCCCACATATCTGTGATGAGTGCTAGCCTACGTAGACGTTTAAAGAAGGTCCTCACCCCAGCAGCTGCACAAGTGCTTCGTGTGGCCGACGGTGGCGTGCTGGTTGTTGTCGAAATGAGTGCTGTGGGTTTAAGTATAGCTGGCCGCCCTACTTCTGTTCTCTTTGCTGTGATCGACAACTGCCCTCACGACGTTTTCCTTGGGTTGGACTTTTTATCCAACCATTATGCTCTCATCGACTGCGCAACCGGCGTCCTTCAGTTGGAACTGCCTCAACTCGCCGATGCTCCAAGCACCGCGCCACTGCGCCTGTGCTCGCTTCAAGATGTGCGTCTGTCACCCGAGGCAGTCACTTACGTCGCTTTGACCGCACAGCCACAGGTTCCTGACGGTGAATATGTGCTTCGCCCCATCGTCGACGTGCTTTTGAACCGAAACGTTGCTGTTCCGCATACGCTGATCACGGTTACGAATAATGACGTCGTTCTCCCGCTTCTGAACTTCAGCCTGTGCCCTCAAGTGCTTCTGGCCAGGATGTTCTTGGCCAGCATTTCTAGTACGTCCGAATTTGACATTGAGAGTATGGATGCCGAGAGTGGATTATTAGCACCAGTTGCAGCTCACAGCTCTGGTTCTTTCACGGATGACTTCGCCAAAATTATTGCACCTCACCTCACCTCTGCTCAGGCCAAGGACCTCCGTCTCCTTCTCGAATCGTACAGTGACATCTTTGATTTCGGCGACCGCCCTTTCGGCCAAAAATCTGTTTTTCACCACCGTATAAACACTGGAGACATGAATCCTATTCGTCGGCGTCCCTATCGTACATCACATGCTGAACGTAGAGTAATCCAATCAGAAGTAGACAAAATGCTCCGCAAACGGGTCATCGAACCATCAGCCAGTCCTTGGGCTTCGCCAGTCGTCCTCGTGAAGAAAAAGGATGGTACCCGGCGTTTTTGCGTCGACTATCGCCATTTAAACAAGATCACGCGAAAAGACGTCTACCCATTACCACGCATCGATGACGCCTTGGACTGCTTACACGGAGCTACATACTTCTCGTCCATTGATCTTCGATCCGGCTACTGGCAGATTTCTGTTCATGAAATAGATCGCGAGAAGACTGCCTTCATAACACCTGATGGTTTATATCAGTTCAAAGTAATGCCCTTTGGCCTATGCAATGCTCCTGTGACATTTGAACGAATGATGGACTCTCTTCTGCGAGGCTACAAACGGACCACCTGTCTTTGCTATTTTGGCGGCGTTATTGTTTTTTCTCCCACGTTCAGCAGCCACCTTACGCGACTCGCTGCAATTCTTGCGGTCTTCCGAAAAGCCGGCCTTCAGCTGAACTCCACGAAATGTCAATTCGGGCGCCGTCAGATTACCGTATTGGCACATCTCGTTAACGCAACCGGTGCACAACCAGATCAGGATAAAGTTCGCGCCGTTCGCAGTTTCCCTGTGCCTTGTTCTGCTTCTGACGTGCGCTGCTTCGTCGGCCTGTGTTCTTACTTTCGGTGTTCCGTCAAAACCTTCGCCGACGTTGCTCGCCCCTTAGACAGATCTTCTCCAGAAGAACACCCCTTTCTCATGGGGCCCAGAGCAGGCTCACGCGTTCGCCGCTCTGATCGATTTTCTAAACACCCCTCCCATACTTGCCCACTTTGATCCATCTGCACCGACCGAAGTCCACACTCACGCCAGCGGCCACGGCACCGGTGCTGTTCTCGCCCAGCAGCAGAATGGTACCGAGTGCGTGATAGCTTACGCCAGCCGCCTGCTGTCACCTTCTGAGAGGAATTACTCCATCACCGAGCGTGAGTGCTTGGCTTTAGTGTGGGCTGTCGCCAAGTTCCGGCCATATTTGTACGGCCGCACGTTTTCGGTCATTACCGACCATCATGCCCTCTGCTGGTTGTCTTCCCTCCGGCACCCGACAGGACGGCTTGGTCGCTGGGCGTTGCGGCTCCAGGAAGTTTCTTTTATTGTCATCTACAAGTCTGGATGTCTGCACAAGGACGCTGACTGTCTCTCTCGTCATCCCGTGGATCCTCCTGATCCTGTTGCACATGATCCGGAGACCTGCGTGTTGGCTTTCACTGACATGTGCGACATGCGCGCTGAACAACATCGCGACGAGTCCTTGCAGGCCACCATCGCCGGGTGCAATCTAGCAGCACCGATGGCTCGTGCCGCATGTTCGTGCTGCACGACGGCATCCTCTACCGCCGCAATATCAACCCTGAGGGCCCTGAGTTTCTCCTTGTGCTTCCTCGTCATCTACGATCCGTCGTTCTCGAACAACTTCACGATGCACCAACGGCGGGACACCTTGGAGTTTTGCGCACATACGACCGCGTACGACGCCGGTTCTTCTGGTCGGGACTCTACCGCTCTGTGCGTCGTTATGTCGCAACTTGCAAGTTGTGTCAGCGCCGGAAAAAACCTCCCCTGCCACCTGTTGGACGACTCCATCCAATTGAAGTTCCCTCTGAACCTTTCTATCGTGTAGGCCTTGACCTGCTTGGCCCTTTTCCGACGACGACTAGAGGGAATGAGTGGATCGCCGTCGCTGCCGATTACGCGACACGCTACGCGATAACCAAGGCGTTGTCGACTAGTTGCGCAACTGACGTCGCAGATTTTCTCCTCCATGACGTCATCCTCCACCACGGTGCACCTCGACAGTTACTTACCGACCGCGGCCGCTCGTTCTTGTCTCGAGTTGTTGACGACCTCCTCCGTTCTTGTGCCACAGAGCATAGGCTATCCACCGCCTACCACCCACAAACGAACAGTCTTACGGAACGTCTCAACCGAACACTGACAGAGATGATGTCGATGTACGTCTCCAATGATCACTGCGACTAGGACGCCACGCTGGCCTACGTGACATTCGCGTATAACTCGTCCAGACATGACACCGCAGGATATTCACCCTTTTATGTTTTGTATGGTCGCGACCCTACATTGCCATTTGACACCATCCTACCTCCTCTGCCACGTGTTACAACGGAGTACGCTCATGAAGTCATCGATCACGCTCACATGGTGCGTCAAGTCGCCCGATCTTGTGTATTGGCATCGCAGGATATACAAAAAGAGCGGTACGATCACCGCCATCGCGATGTTAATTTCGCCCCAGGTGCTTGGGTGCTCCTCTGGTCACCATGTCGTCGTGTCGGTCTCGCCCGGAAGCTTCCCTCTCGCTACACAGGGTGTTATGAAGTCCTACGTCAAGTTAACGACGTCAATTACGAGATCTCGCCGTTAGGGCCCATTGACACTTGCGACTAGGCGAGGTCGCGCGACCAAGTTAGTCGCAAAGCGACCAGTCGCAAGTAGTCGCAAATGGTCACTTTTCTCGAAATGCGACCGTCTCGGGCCACTCGCTCACTGCTCGATTTTTCAGTCGCGCGACCGCAGTCGCAGAACAGCTGAACCAATCAGGACGTCCGTATACGCTGACGCTTATATTACGCCGCGATGACATTTCAAGCAGACGTGAACGGCACATCGTGAGACATTTCGGTTTAGCGACTAGTCCGTCGCATTTGTCAGTGTGAACATCGTTCTTCTTGAGTAGCTTTCTGGTCGCCAGTTGCAATCGGTCGCGCGACCTCGCCTAGTCGCAAGTTGAATGGGCCCTTACAGTTTCATCCCTCCTCAAGCCTGACGCCAGTTGACATCGTGCACGTTTCGCAGTTGAAGCCATACTTCGCTCTTGCAGTGCTTTGCCTGACATGCGTTGAGACGGCGCTTCAGCACCCGGGGGTCCTGTTACGGAAGCATAGGAGGAAAGAAAAGAAGAAGATCGAGAGACACTGGCTGCTGCGTGTTGTTGCTCGTCAGCTATCTTGACCGCAATAACTCTACTTGTGTATATATTGTAAATACATCCACTCTATACTCCCAACATCCCCGTGACAATATATATATATATATATATATATATATATATATATATAGAAGAAGTTTGGTCAGAGTGTTGTCAGTGACTTCGCGTTGGTACAAGTTATTCTACAAGGCCATATCTTGCAATATTCACGCAGTGTCTTTCTTGGTACAACTCTCTTCGTGCTGATTGAGACAGAAGTTTACATGCGAGCCGTGCATCGTACGGAATTAGAGCCCATAATATTCTATAGTGCATTCGAAAGCGAATGTCCACGTCAGTTCTCTGTTACAAAAATAATAGCGTATACACATCTGGGCTCAGTCAAAGACTGCACTAAACAGCTCCACTCCTATCTACCTTGTCATATGGCCTATCATATATCGCCGTACAGCCTAACAATCGTTTCTATAAGCATTGGCTCAGATTTGCATTCGCTCGAATGCCACTGTGTTAATGCAGTAACGTTCACCTCGTCATTAACCCGAAAGCGTTCAGATGCATCCACAAAGTGGCGCTTCGGATTATCTGCGACCTATTGAAATTTGAGGTTCGTAAGGTTGTCAGATGCATGAGCCAGGAACAAGGCATTCCATTATCTACAGCATAATGGCGGAACATAAAAGAAAGTCTCAACGGCCATGAATTTTCCTGCAGGGAGGGGACTTCGGTTTGAACGGAGGCATGCTTTGTATTTAAGTTTAAGGTACATTTGAGCTCTCAGAGGAGCACCCAGGAACTCTTTACTTTACGGGATTGCATCATAAAGCTGTAAAGCCATGGCTAATTAATGCAGTTCCGTACCACATGATTCATGCCAAAAAATACACGATTCATGCCCCCCAAAATTTGTCATTTCACCAAAATGTCCAGTGATGTTTTCATCACAAAAGCACTTTTCTGTTTTTTCATGCTACTTACGAGCGACGTATTAAACGCATATTGGCATTTATAACAGGTGTGTTACGACGGAACTTCATCTGCAGATTATGCAAATAGCGGCGGTTTGTCACAGCCATGCAGTTGCTCTTTGGAATGCGAGGAATGGCGAACAATTGTTTTTTTTTATTTATTGTCGTTCCGGACGTGTACGAGCGACGATTTCACGTGAGGGTGACAAGATAGCCCGAATCCTAGTTCATAACCTCTATGAGTAACAATAAAATGATGACAAATCCTTATCTCGGTGAAATGGGGAACTTTGAATTTATTCTGTCGGATGGATGGTAGGCACGACACACAAACCACCGAACTAACTACCTCAGTTTTTGCCCTGTATTCATTGAGATTGGCGAAGCATGCAAGCGTCAATGTTACTGCGTAGCTGCATTTCTAGCTGATAGCTACATAGACGAAGCACCGCGCGAGACAAAAGATGATGATGAGTCGTATGTACAGATGACGACGACGATATGCCCAAAATGCGCTCACACTAACTTCCCCCCTTTCAGGAAAGCGGTCAGCAAGACCGCAAGCTAGAAAGGGTAGGTACGGCGAATGTAGGGTTTCAGGCGAGATACGTGAACGATTTCTGCAGTGCGGCGGCGGTGGTCAGTAGCTGAGCTGACAAGAGTGACGCGGTCGTTAACGGCCGAAGTTGTTTGCAAAACGGTGTAGGGGCCGAGATATCTGTGGATAAACTTTTCACAGGGGCCCGGTGCGCGAACAGGTGTCCACAAAAGAACTTAGTCGCCTGGGCGGAACGAAGTAACGCGACGCGTCGCATCATAGCGAATTTTCTTTTGTCCTGAATGGTAGCGGTGTTGGCGCGGGCAATTTCACGGCAGCGGGCGATGCGAGCAGCAAATTCCTCAGGAAGAGACGCGCATGGAGCAGCAGGTGCTGAAAGGAGTGTAGTGTCCAAGACGAAAGACGGCACACGACCGTACACAAGGAAGAAGGGGCCGTAATTGGTTGTACGTTGGACGGCAGTATTATACGCAAACGTCACGAAAGGTAGGATGGTATCCCAGTTGGTGTGATCGGGTCGAACATACATTGACATCATGTCGGACAAAGTTCGATGAAAACGCTCTGTAAGACCATTTGTTTGCGGATGGTACGTTGATGTGGTCTTATGGGTGGTGTCAGAGGCCTTGAGGACTTCACGAAGGACGTGCGATAGGAACGTCTTGCCACGGTCACTCAGGAGGACACGAGGTGCGCCGTGGCGCAAAACGATACCGTGCACGAAAAACTCGGCGACTTCGGAGGCCGTACCAGAGCGAAGAGCCGCTGTCTCAGCGTACCGCGTTAGATGATTCACTGCGGTAACGATCCAGCGGTGACCAGCGGGCGTGAGTGGGAGGGGTCCGTACAAATCTGCCCACAATTTCGGAGGGGGTGGACGGGCATGGTAAAGGCTGCAGAGGACCGGCTGGAAGGGATGTCGAGCGCTTTCTGTGTTGGCATGACGCGCAGAGCCAACGTATTTGGCGACTGAGGTGGAAAGGCCCGGCCAAAAACAACGCGTTTTGATGCGGTCGTAGGTCGTATGAAAGCCCAAGTGGCCAGCCGTCGCATCATCGTGAAATGCTTCCAATACTTGAAGTCGAAGTGAGCGAGGTATTACTGGCGCCCATCGGTTACCGGAAGGATGGTAGATTGATCGAAATAACGCTCCACCTTGAAGCTTAAAACGTGAAAGTTGTCGTCTTAAGCGACTGTTGGGGGGTCGTGCCAAGCCAGTAAGTCGGTCGATCAGCGTACGGCAGTATGGGTCAGTACGTTGGAGTGAGACGAGGTCAGTAGACGGAAGAAAGTCAACTGAGGCAACCGACTGTCCCGGGCTACAGGGCGTGTGCTGAGACGTGTGACTAGATGGTGACGTGCAGACCGAAGGTGAAGCATGGGCGTTTAGGGGACAGCGGGCAGCACGACAAAGCGTCGGCATCTTGACGTTGTTTGCCGCACCTATACGTGACAGTGAAGTCATATTCCTGCAAGCGCAGTATCCAACGGCCGAGGCATCCAGACAAGTTTTTCAGGGACGACAACCAACAAAGAGCATGATGGTCGGTCACAACTGTGAAATGGCGACCGTAGAGATAGGGTCGAAATTTTTGTATTGACCACACGATGGCGATGCATTCCTGTTCTGTAATCGTGTAGTTACGCTCAGCAGGAGAAAGAGCACGACTTGCATAAGCCACGACTTGCTCTTCAGACTTCTGATTCCGCTGCAGCAGGACAGCAGCAATTCCATGCCCACTGGCATCAGTGTGCAGAATAGTAGGGGCGGTTGCATCGAAATGACGGAGCACGGGCCCTGACGTGAGAAGTCGTTTGAGGGTCTGGAAGGCGGCTTCAGAGTCGTCCGACCACACAAAGGACGTGCTCGAAGTAAGAAGTTTATGTAGAGGAGCGGCGATGGTGGCGAAGTCACGAACAAAGCGGCGGAAGTAGGACGCCAGTCCTAGAAAGCTGCGGAGTTCTTTAAGTGTGGTTGGTGGCGGAAATTGCAGCACTGCAGCGATTTTATCGGGATCAGGCTCGATGCCATGCTTACTGACGACGTGGCCCAATACTTTAATGCTTCGGCTTGCAAAGCGACACTTTTTAGTATTGAGTTGGAGACCAGCCTTTGCGAGACACGTGAGAACTTGGTCTAGACGTTGTAGATGCTGGGAGAAACTCGACGAAAAGATGACAATGTCGTCCAAGTAACAAAGACAGGTCTTCCATTTTAAGTCACGGAGTACTGTATCTATCATACGTTCAAACGTAGCTGGTGCATTGCACAGTCCAAAAGGCATAACGTTAAATTCGAAAAGTCCAGCAGGTGTAACAAACGCAGTCTTTTCTTTATCTGGCTCATGCATTGGAATCTGCCAATATCCGGAGCGCAAGTCGAGGCTCGAGAAGTACTCGGCACCTTGTAAGGTATCCAAAGCATCGTCGATACGAGGCATTGGATAAACATCCTTACGGGTAATATTGTTTAGCGCCCTATAATCTATGCAAAAGCGCACAGAACCATCATTTTTTAACAGGAACAACAGGAGAAGACCAAGGGCTTGCTGAAGGCCTTATAATGTTGTGTGTCAGCATGTCGTTTACTTGTTCTTCTACAACTTTTCTCTCCGAAGGTGACACAGGGTACGGGCGACGGCGAATGATGCGAGAGCCGTCTGTTTCAATGCGATGAGTAGTTACAGTTGTCTGACCCAGGCCTCGCGAAGAAACGTCAAAACAAGCTTCATGCTTCATTAAAATGGCGAGGAGTGCATTCGTCTGGGCAGGATTGAGATCTGCACTCAATGTGGCCTTAATAGCACTAGTGTGACCTGGTGCGGGCGTACAATGCGCGGAAGATGTGGCAGGCGAAACACTGACGACACGTACCGGCGCAGCGTCGGCGAGCTTGGCGACAGTAGACCCTTTCGTCAGTAGTAGTGGCTCAGGAGTCGTATTAAAGGCTGTGAGGCTGGCATAGCCACTCGATAACCGGACCAAGCAAGAAGCGATCGCGAGTCCTCGATAAATGCAGCGCTGAGAAGGTACAACCAATGCGTCTCCGTCGACAATGTCTGATGACTCAACGGTAAGAATACGTTCTTCGTCTGGTGGGATAATAAAATCCGCTGCTGCAATGAGGTTGGGACACCGGAAATCGAAAACGGGATAAGTCTCGGTGTCGCTGATGAGAATCCTTGGGTCGGCGCACGAAATTAATGCAGAAGCAGCGGAGAGGAAGTCCCATCCTAATATCATCTGGTGAGCGCACGTCGAAAGCACCGCAAGTTGCACATGATGACGAATACCGTCTATCAGAACGCGAGCTGTGCACTGTCCGGCAGGAAAGATGGGAACGTCATTGGTACCACATAGGACCGGACCAACATACGGCGTTCGCACTTTTCGCAGACGAAAGCACAGTTCACTATGTATAACAGAAATAGCGGCTCCGGTATCTACAAGGGCGTCGACAGAAACACCCTCCACACAAACGGAGAACAAATTGGCGGGGCGAGCCGGAGGAATGGAGATAGTCCGACACGATGCAGTTTCTCCTCCAAAAACAGCAGCCTCTAGTTTTCCGAACGGGTGTCCACAACATGGGAAGCAGCACGCAAGGGCGATGAGGAACGGCGGTAAGGTGAAGGAGAGCGACGCCGGGGCGAGCGGGATGCTCGAGCCAGGTCCTGGGAAGGTGAAGGAGAGCCACCAGAAGAGGTTTTGTACGGTCCGGGAACGTAGGAATCCAACCCTGGTGTCCTGTCTCGCTCAAAGGTGGCGTAGCCTCGCCTTTCACCTGGGTGACGCCCGGGAACGTAGGAGTCAAACCTATAGGAGCGCTGCCCCGCTCACAGGTAGCATAGCCCCCCCTTTCATCCTGCTGACGCCGACGGCAGTACGATAAATGTGGCCGCGAATACCGCAGTAGAAACAAACCGGGCGCGACGACCACCACGGAGAGTAGTACGGCTGTGCAGGAGTATTCGGTGCCAGGGAAGCTAGGGGGTCGCGGTAACCTTCGGCAGGTGGAGACTGAACGGCAGAAGGAGGCCGGGAGGCAATTTCGGCATAACTTGGACGACATGGTCCTGTAGACTTGTCCATTTGGGCGTTTGTCATCGACGCCAGTTCGTCCTTGATGATGTCACGCAGTCCAGAAGGAGCGGGGCGAACGGTCGCAAGCGTCGCAGGTCCCGAAAGATGTCCGTGAAGTTCCTCCCTGATGAGCGTGCGTATCAGGGCTCGCAACTCAGCATCACCATTAAGACGAGGGTCGCAAGAGGCGCGTGGCAGGCGCATAGACTGGAGCGTGGCTAGACGTTGGCATGCTGTGATAATATCACCAACGCAGTTTGGGCTCTGCATGACGAGAGCATTAAAGGCGACTGTGTTGATGCCCTTCAGTATGTGGCGAACGCGGTCAGCTTCCGCCATGTCACTCTGTGCGCGGCGGCAGAGAGCGAGGACGTACGTCCTCAATGTATGATGTATAGGACTCGTCCTGTTCTTGTATGCGGGTTGCCAACCTCTGTTTCGCGATTTCGGAGCGTCCAGACGACATGCCGAATATCTGGCGAAATTGCTGGGTGAATGATGGCCAATCGGAAAAGTCACTTTCGTGGTTAAAAAACCACGTCTTCGCAACTACGGTTAGGTAAAAAGAGACATACCGCAACTTGTGCGTGTCGTCCCAATGGTTGACGTCGCTTGCTATGTTGTAGTGATCGAGCCAATCTTCCACGTCATCGCCGCGGAGGCCTACAAAGACGGGAGGATCGCGGTGTTTGGTGTTCACCGTCCAGGTAGGCCCAGCTGGCTGAGCAGTGGTAGTATAGCAGCACTGGTGGATGGGTTGGTTTCTGCCATCACCGTGGTAGGCGAGAGCAAATGACGACCGGACCGGAGCTCCAGAGGAATCGGGAAAGTAAGAGGACGTGGGAATCGGAAGCACACTCCACCACTTGTGAGACGTTGACCGATGCGATGCCTTCATTTCCGAGCAGCCGCTCGAAGCACAGACGAAGCACCACGCGAGACAAAAGATGATGATGAGTCGTATGTACAGATGACGACGACGATATGCACAAACAGCGCTCACACAAGGTGATGAGTCGTTTGTACAGATGACGACGACAATATGCCCAAAATGCGCTCACAATATATATATATATATATACAGGGTGTCCCAGCTATCACGCAGCACGATTTATAAATAGAGGAACGGCGTCACACGAAGCAAACCTAGTTCGTATTGTTTCCAGTACAGTGGAGTAGCCGCCTGTAATTTTGTTACTGAGAATCAATTAGGTAATTGTAATTAATCATCTAACTCGAGAAGTACTGTCCTAATTATCAAAGTGTCAATGAGAAAGTTGTAGAGCACCCTGAAAAACTCCCGATACAGCTTTCTGTTGCTCAATACGTGCTACATAACTGTGTTTTTCTGGGCGTGAAAGAAGCCCGAGAATACATGCGAAGTGCCTCGAGCGGCCAGTCGCGCGGCAATTCTGCGTGTATTCGCGAGCTTCTTTCACACCCAGAAAAACACATTTATGTAGCACGTATTGAGCAACAGAAAGCTGTATCGGGAGTTTTTCAGGGTGCTCTACAACTTTCTCATTGACACTTTCATAATTAGGACAGTACTTCTCGAGTTAGATAATAATTTACAATTACCTAATTAAATCTCAGTAACGAAAAAATTACTGGTGGCTACTCCACTGTACTTGAAACGATACGCATTAGGTTTGTTTCGCGTAACGCCGTTCCTCTTTTTTAAAATAGTGCTGCGTGATAGCAGGACACCCTGTATATCTTCTAGTAACTATATTGTGCAATAAAAACTGGATATATGTTATACTTTGTCCAAGCCTTATAAAAGTGTTTGGGACTTTTATTTGGCCTATTTTGTATTGGAATAACCACAATGACATAACAGCGATTACTGGCAAAGCGTTTCACCTGAGTGTCAGATCACCAGTCACATCCTTGCTTCATTATCTATATATAGCGTTTACTTACTATCGAGGATTGTTTAAATCTGGCGCTTAAAGATGGCAGGGGAGGTATAATGTAGCAGAGAAGTTAAAGCAATGAAAAGTGAAAATTTTGCACTCATCAAAACAGACAAATATAAAACTTACTCGGTGAGAAAAACGTATGGTTTACCTATACATAGTGAAAAACGGGGACCTCGCAATACCTAGCTCATAACCGCTTAGCATAACAAAAATTCGCTGAGAAAGCACTGGTAAATATCACGGAGCGTTTCAAGATGGGAAAAGCACTGTGATGCTGTTCTTGACTTTGCACAACTGATGGCCAACATTCCTTTACATCTAAGGACATAGAAGTTGAAATGAACGTGTTTCTTCTAAGCGATGCTATTAAGGCATTAGTTAGTGGTAAATAGACACAAATATATTAACTAATACTAAACATACACAGGGAATGTTAAAGTGCCCCTAAACCACCTCAGATATTTTTTGAACATTTCAAGTAAACACGCGCATCGAGTTCACAATGCCGTCACGATCAACGATGTCAAACGCTGGGGGCGCGCCACAAAATAAAAAAAAAAACAATGCCGTCCTCCTCCCATGGCCTTTCTGGTATCCCCAGCGGTCGTCACGATGTCAGCAGGGTGCATGTGGTGATGTCAACAGTGGTTACGACGCCCATTGGTCGAACACGGACCTACGACTTCCGGTTTGTCTGCTAGCAGGTACACGCGCTCCCTGCTCTTCCTGGTCGTGTGGCGCGCTTGTGCGCCCTTGCGAATCGGTAATTACAGCCCGCAACGCAAGTGCCAAATCGCTCGCGCTCCACCCAACACAGTCGTGCTTACCGGTTTAATTAGCTGCGCGAACAGAGCGCGACAGCGTTGGCCTTTCTAGACGTGCGCGCAACACAGGGTCTATAGCAGCACGCTTCGCATGAGCACGGGCCGGCACGAAAGCCACAGCGGGTAGCCACAGCGCATAGGCGTATTTCCGGGGGGGGGGGGGGGGGGCACTTCTGAAAGTGGGCACTTTCGGCTATATACACACTGGAAAGTACAAAACTACAGCTGAAGATAAATTTTATTTCTTAATAGAGTCACCACGTTAATAATGCTTTTCTTTACTACGTGTCCCCGGTTTGGGCAGCGAGTATCGTGCCTCCTCGTGACGCGCTGTAGCGGGAGAAGCGCGAGATACCCCCTTGCATTGCGCAGAAGTCCTGCCGCTGGACAGTTCCCGCAGTTTCAAATTACCGCCTAACCATACTTGAAACAACTAAACAATGCGCTTGATATATTTAACCTTCAGGCGAGGGTAGAGGTCCGGATAAAGTATTTTAAACAGCCGCGCCCAACGATGGGTGTGCCTTACTGCATGAAATGGTTGGATTATCGAATGCTGGAACTGTTGAATCTCCGTCCAGAAATAGTCTACGTAGCCTTGAAGTATAAATATATATCTTATCACCATCAAAAATCTAATCAAACCACTTACAGGTCTAACTGCCGAATTTCTTTGTGTAACCACGACTTATCGTATATTTATTTATTTATTCATTTATTCATGATACCTCAAAGGTCCCAGAACGGGACATTACATGAGGGGTGGGCACGTAGAAAAATGGCGGGACAGGTTAGGTGGCGTGACTTGAAAGATGGTCTTCAATATGAGTTTTGAAAATGGAAATGTCGGTGATGAGGGTGATGTCAGAAGGAAGGGTATTCCATTCTCGGGCTGTGTGCAGAAAAAAAGAATGCTGATACGTGGTGGAATGGGCGCGTGGTTGATACACAGCATTGGCATGCGTATGGCGGGAGAAACGATACGCCGGAATGATGATTTGCTTTCCCGTGGGCAGCGAATGAAAGAACCTAAAAAATGAAAAAAAAAATACGAGCACTTTTGCGGGGGGAGGTGGGCGAGGAAAGACACAACCGGGATTTTAAGGCTGAGACACTTGTATTATAGGGGTAGTCAGAAAGAATGAACCTGGCAGCACGGTTCTGAACCAATTCAAGGGAATTAATCATATAAGCCTGGTGGTTCTAGTTTAGGACGGATTAGGGTTTTATATGCAAGTTCATTTATTCATGATACCTCAAAGGTCCCAGAACGGGACATTACATCAGGGTCTGCGAGGTGATATGGTCGTGAAAGTGACCTCGGTCGAACGTACAGAGCACTTTCAGTGCCAATAGAACACTTTACTGAATTTTTTCTAAAGGCCTGTGTCACTTCTGCTTTTATCGATTTCATTTGCAGGCCGTTTCTGAATAAGGGCTACCCTACTACTTGTTCCCCGGCAGGAGCAAGAATAGCAGATATTTTATATTGTGGAATTGTGGAATATATTGTGGAATATTGTGGAGAATTGTGGAATGACGCGGCGGCTTTTGGCGAGCTCAAAGCGGCGGCATTCCTTGACAATGACGTCGATGGTAGACACATTGTTGAAGATCAACAAGTTGAACGCATCGTCCGCGATCCCTTTGAGAACGTGGCCAACCTTGTCAACTTCGACCATGTTCTCGTCGACTTTCCGGCAAAGAGCTAGCACGTCCTGTATGTACGAGACATACGATTCAGTGGAAGACTGCACTCGGGTAGCAAGCTCTTTTCTTGCAGCCTGCTGCCGACCGGTAGGATTTCCAAAGAGGTCGCGGAGCTTCTCCTTGAAAGCGTCCCAGCTAGAGATCTCCTCCTCGTGTGTCCGGAACCAGACACGAGGTGTTCCGCCCTAGTAGAAGAGGACATTACCTAGCATTATGGTAGGGTCCCAGTGGTTGTTGCGGCTAACAAGCTCATACATGCGTAGCCAGTCATCAACGTCGACATTATCTTGGCCGGAGAATATGCCAGGATCGCGGGGAGTGGCCACCGTGACGTACGTTGTGGTTGGAGTTGCAGTAGCAGCAGCAGACGAGGTGTCACCGGGAGCCATGGCGGAAAGCTGGACGGTGCGGCCGCTGCGGAGCTCCGTGGCGAGGACGGGGAACGGCACGCTCCACCAAAATGTTACGCGAACGAACGATTAAGTACAGGAGACTATTTACAAGTATATTTACAAATGATAGCTGCAGCGCTGGCCAGATCAGCCGATAGCTCGAGAGCCCAGAGCAGTTCGTCCTCTTCGTGTAGGCGCCCGCGCGCCTCGTTCAAACAACCAAATACCACACGCGTGTAGCAATATTTTGAAAAAATGAAGACCCCCTTATTGTGACGTGTTCCGAAAACTTGAACTGCGGTGGTTGCTTACGTATACTCGAAAAACCGCTACTGAATACTCGCTTTCCCCCTGTTTTTATGCTTTATACACGGCATCTAGTTGTTGATTCCGGTATCCTCAGTAAACTGTGCGGGGCACGGTGTTAATATTTATTCGAAGTACGAAACAACTTCCTGAGTGACGAGCGATAAATGTTTTTTTGTGTGTAGGTTCATTGCAAGCCTTTGTAGAAAGTTACATATTGAAGTGTTCCAGGGTGCCATACCACCGCTTTCCCTGACTACTAAAACAATTGCATGAGATATGAACTTGAAATTCCATGATAATAGGGAGAACTTTAAGCGCAATGCGTTGCGAAAATCTGACTGTCCTGCTTTAAATGCAAGTGTTGCAGATAGTTACTAAACCCTTATTTTTCCATTTGTTTCCGTGCACCATACGGGATGCGTATAGGTTGCTTCTCCGGTGTCCTCGGTGAGCTAAAGAAGGCATCTTGTTTATATCTTGGGATAATGAAATTTTCTGACGAAGTAAGATGTGTATTGACCAATTACTGCTTTTTATTGCGATAGCAATTATATGGACACTCCAAAGCGGATTTCGGCCTTCGGCGTCGTCGTCGCCGTCGCCGTGAGGTTCCGTATGACATCAGGCAATGAAATCGTTGCCGCGCTCCGGGCGCTGTATGTGCGAGAGAAAGGGTGCGAGGGACGCGCGCTTTCACGGCGAGCGAACGCACGTCGGAGAGCAAACGCGCGTTCTGCGCCGTGCTCCCTGGAGGGCTGCAGAATTAAGCGTCTGTTTCCTCCTTTACGATCACCATATATAGAGCGCAAAGGCGACTTTTTCCGTCGCGCGAAAGGCCGTAGGTGACGGGAGGGAGTGGAGGCGACGTTTAGCTGCGGCACCAAATGAGTATTTATATAAAAAAAAAAACTTGTCGCAGTTTCACCTGAAAGGTGAAGCATCAATTGCGATAGCAAATTTGTAGAGAGCTATACGGAGTAATGAGAGTAGCTTTATCAGCTGTATAAAATTTGACATGCAGCAGCACCGGCAACACGCAGAACTGTTGTCGACGCCTTCGGGGTTTTGCCCGCGTTCGCACAAAATGCGTGCGGCGTTGGTGACTGTTGCCAGAGCCTCTGATATAAATAGGCACTTGGTGCCGCAGCTAAACGTCGCCTCCCTTCCCTCCCCCTGCCCCCCCACCCCCCAAGGCCTTTCGCGCGTCAGAAGAAGGCGCGTTTGCTCTACATATATGGTGATTGTAAAGGAGGGAAGAGACGCCTACTTCTGCAGCCCTTAAGGGAGCACGGCGCAGAACGCGCGTTTGTTCTCCGCCGTGCGTTCACTCCGGGTGAAAGCGCGCGTCCCTCGCGCCCTTTCACTTGCACATACAGCGTTCGGCGCGCGGCGACGATTTCATCTCCATTGACGTCATACGGAACCTCACGGCGACGGCAGAAATCTGCTTTGGAGTGTCCATATAATTGCTATCGCAATAAAATGTTGCGAGGCGAGAAGGTGGGTAAGATTTCTAACGCAGCTCCGATAGAAGAGGAAGGCCCCGTGGCGGACTCGAAACTCCTAGGTCTATGGGAAAAGGATAAAGACCTTCAGCAGAGATGGCTAAAGAATAAGATCAACCGCACGCTGCGCCGCGAACTCGCTGCCCTAGAGAAAAAGATTCAGGACTACTCTAGCGAGCTCAGCATTATGCAATGGAACCAATTATGTGACAGCATGAATGGCCAGTTGAACAAAAAGAACCCCTGGACCCTGCTTAAACACATGCTAGATCCAGAACACTCTAAAAGTGCTGCTCATAAAAGGATTCAGAAAATCGTACACAGTTTCCGGGAACAGACTCTGATCTCGTCAACCTCTTGACCATGCAATATCTTAATACAGAACGGGAGCTGGGTGCATATATAGAGTACAGAGGAGATGAAAACAGAACATTAGGCGAAGACATCACTGAGGCCGAAGTACGCGCTGCTCTAAACTGCCTACGCACGACATCATCAGCCGGTAAAGATAACATCACCAACAAAATGCTAAGGAATCTAGATGACCCTACCATAACAACGATCACCAATCTCTTTAATCAGCACTGGCAAAACGGTACACTCCCGCAGGAATGGAAGGATGCTAGGGTGGTCTTCATTCCTAAACCAGGCAAGTCACTCAGTCTAGAGAGCCTCCGGCCCATATCCCTTACCTCTTGTCTTGGTAAGGCTATGGAGCATGTGGTTCTCAATAGGCTGGTTGACTATGCCGAAACCAACCACCTCTTCCCAGAGACAATGATTGGCTTTCGACCTAAACTGTGCACCCAAGACATACTGTGGCAGGTATAAAATGATATCCTTAACTCAGCGCCTATACGCGCAACTCGAACAGTGTTAGCATTAGACCATAGCCTCCTATATTTTGAAAAAATATAGGAGGCTATGATTAGACATACACAAAGCGTTTGACAATGTCTCACATCGAGCCATTCTAGAAACCGTATCCAACATGAACGTAGGTAAGAGACCATACACCTATATTACCACATTCCTCAAGGGGCGTACTGCCACCCTAAACATAGGAGATATTGAAAGCAAAACCATAGAGCTCGGCACTAGAGGTACACCACAGGGAGCAGTACTTTCTCCCTTCCTATTTAATACCACCATGAGAGGCTTATCCCGACAGCTCAACGAGATTCTTCATATCAGGCACGCCATCTACGCCGATGACGTAACGATCTGGACGTGCACTGGCTCGGATGGAGAAATTTCAGAATCCCTGCAGGCAGCAGCTGACGCAGTGCAGAAACACGCTCGCAACAATGGCCTCAGCTGTTCACCGAAAAAATCAGAACTGCTTATAGTCCGGAACGAAACTACCGCAAACCCGGCTGCCAATATGACTGCACACATTGAGGAGCAGGTAGCTGGACAACCGGTCCCGCCCGTTCCTAAAATCAGAGTGTTAGGATTGTGGATTCAGCAAAACACGCACAACCAAGAAGCCATAACACGTCTCCAAAAAACAGCTGGGCAACTGCAGAACCTTCTCAGGAGGATCTCCAACCGACGGCACGGAGTTAAGGAGAAAGATGCCTGCAGACTAATCCAAGCTTTTTTTCTGAGCCGAGTGGCGTATGTCTGCCCTTACTTACATCTCAGGAAGAGGGACTTGGAACGGATTAACAGTCTAATCCGAACGTTATTCAAACAGGCTCTTGGGCTACCAAAATGGACTAGTACGAAGGCACTCTTGAGTCTAGGGATGCATAACAACGTTGAGGAAATTATGGAGGCTCACAAGTGGGCTCAAACAGTTTGATTATCCGGCACACACGCGGGACAGCGGATCCTGGACACCTTGGCGTATCGCCCTGCCTCAGACATCCCGCAACGACACCGGATACCTAACACTATCCGGACGAAGATCATTATCCCCCCGCTTCCGAAAAACATGAGTACTGAAAACAACGGTAGACGCAAAGCTAGGGCGGTGGCACTCTGGCAATGCTACAAAAACCAACCCGCCATATACGTGGATGCTGCTCACACCAGTGATGGTCGACACACCATAGCCGTCACTACTGGCGACGGACACACCATCAGCTGTGCGACGGTAAACACATCCTCCATTGTAGAGGCGGAAGAGGCCGCCATCCGCCATGGGCACTTCCATCCCGGGCACCAAGATTATTATATCCGACTCGAAAACAGCGATTCGTAACTACACCTCGAGTTTCATTTCCCCTCGAGCGTTCAGGATCATCAACAAAGAACTCAATGAGTTGAAGTTGGTGTGGGTACCCGCTCATGCGGGCAACCCCGGTAATGAGGCCGCCCACCTAGCCGCCCGAGCAGCAAGTAACCGGGAGGTGGGCCTGCCCGACCGGGTGGACCGACTTGAAGGTATCCACATATTTAACGAAATGACCATTTATTACCGCGAATCGAGGGGAATATATCCATCCCCGCACGAGACACTGACAAGAATACAGGCCACTAACCTCAGGAAAGTACACACTAGGTCTGTACTTAGTCCAAAAAGACTAGCTGCAATGACCGGTGATGAATATCCACCAAACTGCAAGCATTGTAACTGCCCCCTGGCGGAACAAGATCACATCTTGTGGGGATGCCAAAAGAACCCTCCCCCGAGAGAACTCTTTAGGCGAGCTCCTTCACACGAAGAGTGGGAGATGAAGATGAAAACTCACAACCCGGAAGACCAGATACGGTTGGCGGAATGGGCTGATAGCGTCGCGGCTAAGCAGACGCCACGGTAGACCATTCCGCTGGGAAAGAAAACTCCACTCAACCTCCGATAAGTGGTTCTTGAGGGAAAGAGAAAGGTTGGCGCTATCTTCTGCAGCCCTTGAGGGAGCACGGCTCAGCGCCAAATAAAAGTTTATTCTCTCTCTCCGTTGACTCCGTCCGCGTCCTTGGCCTCACCCTACATAAAGATGGTTCTGGCGCAGCTACACTTCCGAAGCTTCAGAAGACCCTAACACAAGTAACTCATCTCATTAGGCGTATAACCACTCAAAGAAGAGGACTTAAAGTGCAAGAAACCGTCCAATTATTCAAGCACTCCTTATAAGCCGGATAACACATGGCACCCCGTATCTACTCCTCAAGAAAGCTGAAATTGAAAAACTCAACATCGTCATCAGAAAGGCAATCAAGAGCGCACTAGGACTTCCCAGTACGACCTCAACCACGACACTACTCAAACTTGGCCTCCATAACACCTGGGAAGAAATGAGTGAAGCGCACAGGGCCAGCCAGCTGGAACGCCTTAAGCTGACTCAAACAGGAAGAGCAGTACTTCGCAAACTCGCATACAGCGAAAACTTTATAGCAGACTCAGACGTGAAAGCACGATTGCCACCACTTCTCCGTGACTCTATTTCAGTCGCTCCAATACCTCGAAACATGCATGCAACACACCACAAAGACAGAAGACAAGCAAGAGTTCGAGCGCTAAGCAAGAAATACTCAAGGAACCCCAACACGAGATATACAGATGCGGCAAAATACCCAGGTAGAAGAGCCTACGCAATTACCGTGACCAACAACAAAGGGAATGAGCTAGTCGCTGCCACCATACCGGCCAGAAATCCAGAAACGGCGGAGGAAGTGGCCATCATCCTCGGCATCGCCACATGCAAGGACACCGCAATCATCTTGAGCGACTCGCAAACGGCATGTAGAAACTTACAAAAAGGCCGAATCTCTGCCGCAGCCGTGAAAATTCTAAAAGAGCTATCAAGACGCCAAGAACTACCCGAAACCTACGTCGTATGGACCCCAGGCCACGAACACCTGGCAGGAAACGAAGCAGCACATGCTGTCTCCCGAGAACATACCAGCCGGGATTTCCTGCCGCACGGGATCCGGAAATCGACGAGGGTGGAGGACATTCCCATCAACTACGCCGTAATACTGCAACATTACCGACTCGAAAGAAGAGAATATCCTTTACCACATCCAAATTAAGCAAGGAAGAAGCCACCGCCCTCCGCAGACTACAAACAAATACATATGTCCATGGAATTATCATGCACCGGATGCATCCCACTAAATTCTCATACTTATGCCGATATTGTGATGTACCAGACACCCTACAACACATGGTGTTGGTGTGCCCACACCGCGACAAAAACAGTCAAGACGATGCCTCAGAAACGATACAAGCCACCGAAGAAACGTGGGAGGCAATGTTAACGGCACAGAGCCTGGAGGATCAGCGAAGTCTGGTGGACCGGGCCCGGGCTGCGGCATTAGCCAACGGCTTTCTGGACTGAGAGAGCCGCCCACCTAGGGCGAAGAAAGAACACTTTCTCGCTGTTTCTAGCAATAAACGTTTATTCCTCCTCCTCCTCCTCTCTCTCTCTCTCTCTCTCTCTCTCCAACGCAGCTCGACGAGTGTCCCATTCTGATCTCGTCGAAAACCTCCGAGCCGCCCCCAGAGGCACCGGCAACAGTCACCAACGCCGCGCGCGTTCGGTGCGAACGCGGGCAAAACGCCGATGGCGTCGAGAGCAGTTTTGCGCATTGCCGGTGCTGCTGCATGTCCAAGTTTATACAGCTGATAAAGCTACTATCCTTGCTCCGTATAGCTCTCTAGTAATTTGTTATCGCAATTGATGCTTCGCCTTTCGGGTGAAACTGCGACATTTTTTTTTAATTTCCAGCAAGAAGTGCTTCAAAGCATTACACGGGGAGAAGGTTTAAAACGGAACACTAATATACGGGTAACTTTTCAAAGTATACTATGTAATTACAGGAAACTTAAACATTTAGTGCAACTGTTCGAAAAAAAAACAGGTTCACTAAAAATCGGGTGGTAATCCACCAAGTTCGCACATCTCTGCCGTCTGTTTCTTTTTAGTATTGAAAGTTATTTATGTTGATTGTACTTCGTTCTCTTTAACCTCGACAGTACGATTACCTTAACTAGCTATACATTTATGCTGTAGACTTAAACACCAAGTAAAATTCTTTGTTTAATTAGTAAAATTGACTGCAACAAATGGGCATTTCTTTTGTGAGCTGCACTGCTGATACAGGGTTGGATCACGGACCTCTGGGCACTCAATGCCATTTGTCCCTGCATCACATAAAGATTTTATAGCGACAAGAAATAAATGCAAAATCAAATAATGTTTCGGGCCTCGATGGTTCACCATGTGTTTGAGAAATAGGTATATTGTTACAAATAAAAATACCTGACAGATGCATTTCCAAGCTTTTTCACTTATTATTATAGTAATTATGCTTATTATAATAGTAACATATTTATAATATATATATATATATATATATATATATGACTCTCTCTCTCCATATATATATATATATATATATATATGGAGAGAGAGAGTCAGATCTGCTGTTTGCCCCCCCCCCCCACTCGAGAAATAGTTGGTACGCCTCTGCCACAGCGGGTAGCACGTTACCGGCACGGTAACTCGCCGCACGCCGTTTGCCATTCGCGGGTCGCCGTTCGACAGCGGTTTTGCTCGCGAACGGCGAGATTTCCTTGCCGTATGTAGAGAGGATGAGACCGGGACTCATTTTTGCGGCAGCCTCACCGCCGCTGATCGCTCCACGGCGCCGATATCGTCGCTAGGCCTTTTCTGGTTCCCTTCAAAGCTAAAGCGGACGGCGCTTCGAAATGAATTACCGACGCTCACAAGCCGCAATATTTTCTTGTCGTTGTTATCGCGCTTCGCAGTAATTGTACACAAAGAAGAAAAATACGCTGATATTAGCGGAGCCGTCGGCTGCGATGCGAGCACAGCCGAGCCGGTCGTCTCCCGTCGCTAGCCGTGCACTGCAGCTGAGCTGCAGCCGATGTTTTCGTCGCCAGTGGCGGAGGCGCGCAGCTTCGCAGTCGTCGATTGGCCCGTTTATCGTGCTGCGGGCGGTGCGCCGGCCGAACTGCTGTCTACTTTGGACACCTCTTGCGCGGCAGACGTTCTACGGCACTGGAGGCCGGTCATTACTTCCTAGGTAATGGGCCGGTTCGCCATCGGTATATTTGCCGCTAGCGTGGACGTGCCTTAACCGGAAATGTACAGCGCGTTGGCGATGACATATGTCACGTGACATTTGGAGGCGCACTCGGCGAGGAGGAGAGACCAGCCGACCAGCCGACGAGGAGAGTAGCGAAGGAAAGAGCGAAACGAGCCAGGGCCGTGTTTCTATCATCAAACGCGCGTAACTCCGCTATTACGGCACCATTTCGAAAAATTCTCGCGGCTACGTGTTCGTTGTAGACTCGTGCACAGCTGCAACACCACAACTAAACTTCCACCTCTGGGTGGTTTAGGGGCCCTTTAAGTAGTTGTTGTGGCACGTGAAAACAAAAAAAGCATAGATTTATCTTTCCAGAACAAATGATGCCGCAATAAATTAAAAAATGTAGAGTTATGCAAGCGTTGTAGAAGATTAAGCATTTACGCAGTAGACAGCAGCGTTGTGAAAGCAACCAACGATTGGATTACTTGGACTGAGAATATAAAAATAGTAGGATAAATATTTTAAGAGTGCTCATACATAACCTTCTGAAGAAGTTTTAGGTGAAGGTATTTGCCCAACTGCCCACCTCAATGGTTTGACGGTCCATGCGATAAAAAATACTAGTTTAGCCTAATAAATGCAATGTTCTGATTACACAACAACACAGTCGCAAGCGGCAGCAACCAACACTACCTACCGCACTGCCTTTTCCGGGTCGACACATAAGCAAAATTGTTCATTTTCCTGAGTGATCTAGCTATCCTTAAATGCAAACACATTCGAACAGGGTTAATCAATTCTGCTAAATTGGAGGAAGCTTCATGGATGGAAAAAAATTGCCATGCAGCTGAGTGGAGCACGAAACTAAAAAGAAAACCGGTTCTCACACAGAACGCTTAGCGGTAAAGAAAAATCCTACCTACTCCGGGATTTGAACTCGGAACAAGAGCCTTTCCGTGCCGGTCGCTTCACTATCTGAGCTAACCAGGAGGCTAGCAGATCACAGAGCGAGGGCGAAATATAGGCAACTGAAAAAATAATTATACTGAATATGGCAGATACGATATGGGGAATCCCGGAAGGTGAATGAAGGTCCATTTGGCATACAAAAACTGCTCTATTTCTTTAACCTACAAATTTATTATACTCATACTGTGTGCAATGCTCTGTAGAATTCCTTCGCGTGTTTTTGTGGTCAAACTGTGCTCAATATTGTCCCTATAAATATCGATATTATCTGCAGTCATAAGGTAATGATAGCCAGTTGCACAGCGTCAAAATTCTGACGCCTCGAGGCCGGTGAGATATAGCAGGTGAGTGCTGGTGAAGTAGAAGGCACCGTATAATTGTGCTTATTGTGGAATGTGTGTTCGTGAGGAGTGGGCGGGCGGGGGGTGAAGAGATAATATCATTTAGCAATGGCTGTTCTCTAAATGCATATGTATTCTTGATTTCATTCATTACTGTGAGGTTTTCCTTACAAGTTTATCAATATTTGTTGTGTTAATGGTAGCATCAGTGGGAAACTAAATTGAAGTATTATCTCCGACAAGAGAAACTTACGGCATAACTCATCGCAAGATGACTGTCGGCGGTAATGAAAATAGCAGTCGAGCACTTCTGAGACTTTCGTTGTTACGGCTATATGACACATACTTTGATAACGTCGCACTTGGCCATAGCACTCGCTGGCCAAGGTCGCCCATGAGCATGAAGCCCTGACGACGACTGTACGATGTCGAAGGAGGGACGATGAAATGACAAATAAATGATATCAATCGTGATAACGACTGTCTGGAAATGACGGCATGACAAGGGCGGCATAATCAGGATTGAATGACGAATGATAAATGAATGACGAAGTACAATGACGAAGGAAGGATTACGAAGGCAGAATGACGACCATGACATGACGACTAGATGACGTTACTGAAATGATGACAATGACAAAACGACAGTGGGACGATAATCGCATGACGATGACTGACGGCTATGATGTCACACATTCGACAGCATTACGATAGTTGGATAACAAAGATGGAATCACGACAATGCAGTGACCACGATGGCATCACGTACCGCCCCGAACACATACTTAATGGCCCAAACTATTAGACAACTTGGGTAACTGGGTCGGGCAAGAAGGCATGACGACAGTCCGATATCATGAAGGTGGAAAGACGACAATAGAAATGGCCACGACGGCATCACGACAAGAAGCACATACCCATGTGGTCCAACTAGACAACTTTGGCCACTGGGTTGGCGTAAGGGGACGGATGGACGGACGAATGAACGGACGGACGGACGGACGGATGTATGGATAGATGGATGGATGGATGGATGGACGGATGGACGAATGGAGAGATGGATAGATGGGGAGATGGACAGACAGATGGGCTCAAAACAGCTGAAGCAGGCAAGGAATGCTGTTCGCATTAATATAGACGTCATGACGTTTTGCTTACGAGTATCACATCACGGGTATGTGACCTTAATGTGGCTGTTGAGGGGACGTGGACTGGTTATTTATGGTAGATGAAAAAGTCATAGCGTTACCCAGGTAGCCTACACCTTTGTGGAGCGTGAAAACATACCACTTCGGTTTATTTAGGAAATTTTGCCATGATCCAACTCTGCCATCTTGTGTCAATGACTTTCAAGCTTGATATCTTCTAGCTCGTATATTTCTAAGCTACAAGTAAAATATAATCTTTTACGTCTGATCTATGGAAAACATCCTCATTTCATTCAACTATATATGTGGTTGCTTAGACAAACTTGTATATTCAGGAGCATAATTCATCCTTGATTAGAAATTTTGACCAATTGTTGCTTCTTTAAAGCTATTAGGTGTATATTTATATTGCATTTGATGGAGAAATTCCTTTTGATTTATCAAACTGATGCGAAAGTCGATCTAATTTTTGTCAGGCAGCAGGTTTTGTTGGGCTAATTAATACGTATGTAGTAAAATGCGCACAGGACAAGACAGATTCATGACGAACGACGATACCATAGGAACTTACTCGAGGCTGAAATTTTGTCGAATAGAAGTACATATTGAGATTTTATATGCGCAGTGTCTTCATTCTCAGTTGTGTAACTTTTTTCATGATTTGTGAGGAAGTAAAAGTGCTAATGCTTGAACGCTTTGGTGCGTTGTGGTGCCCAGCGAACGTTATCGAACCAAAATGATCGCATGCAGTTTAATAATGCGATTTCTGAGTGATCCGCATGATGGGTTTTCTTGTGTTTTGTTTGTAGAGCTGCTAGGTATCGCGTAGACCCTATTCTCTCTCTCAATCCAAGCATTCGCAAGAGAAGCACCACCACGTGCCAAATATGCCCAAACTTGTTGGGAACTTTTTAGTCAGCTCCTGTCTGTGCATTATTGACAATCATAAGGCTGCCTTCCATTCTTTTTTTTTCAGTTCGTGTACATGGCCAACACCCCAGGCGTGAGCATCGACCACCCCGAGTATAACATGTGCCACCCAGACTCTCAAAGTGAAGGAAGTGAGTTTTACAACTGTGTGGCAAAAAATCCAATTTGTTGTTTACTTACTGTAAATTGGCAGTTCAGCATTATGCTGGCATTTGTAGTTAATGTTTACATCAGTTTTATCTGATAACGACAACCGAAACCAACAAAGTAGTCAGGCTATGCATTCTAGTTTTCAGTAAATTTCTTACTGCAGGTGATTTGGGTACTTTTATTTAGAAGTATGCACAATCAAACAGAACGGACCATTCTTCATATTCTGGCTGCGATAATATCTCTACAGTTGATGTGCGCTGACCAAACATTTGCAAAGAGGGAGAGGGTTCTTGTGGAATATCAACCCCAATAAAGGATTGTTTTAGTCGTTCTGGCCACTTCCAATGAAAACCTTGGAAAACGAAGCGTATTGAAAGACGTGCAAGTTGACGTAGGAAGCGTAATGATACGCACAAAATAATATAATCTTCCTAAACCCATTCCTCAATAATATTGGAAGCTTTGCCAGCCTTTCAAAGCTGAGGCATATTTGGTGGGAATACATGTTACGGCTAAAAGAAATCATGATAAGGTCACTCCCTATAAGGTATAAAGAGTCACCTTATATAAGCAGTAAAACTGTTTAGACTGCTTAGATGCAAAGTAAAAGGTAAGTCTTCTCTTTCCACTACAGAGGTTACTTTCAATACCACTACTGATAGTAGGAGATGTGCTTGCCAGGGCTGAACTGTTTGAAATAGCATAAGCCATATGGGATGTACTAGTCAAATCTAGTTTGTGTACTAAATAAATATTACACTATGTATCTGAGCTTCCATGTAATGGCTTTAAGGGCTATGGTAGAGCTCGTTCAGTAGCGTACAGTGAACCGTTGCAAAAATGTCGACATTTTGTTTGTGTTAAAGAATACACGTTTTGCAATTATCACTATGAAAATGTGTCACTGACCCGCATGCTGGGAGACAATAAGAAACTAGTGAAAAACATGTTTTTTTTTTCTTCAGGGGAAGCTGCCGAAAAGGTAAGCTGCACCTTCTCCAATCCGGCCAACTGCGGCTGGTTCCCGGAGAACCAGGTCACTGACACCAAGTGGGTTCTCTACTCTGGAGGTTCCGGGTATCCTGGGCTCAATTGGCAGCCCTCCGACAGTGATTCCCACGAAGGTACACAGCATAGCTTTGCACAGATGCGATTCTAATCACCTGAAAGCACGGCTCATTGCAAAAACTATTACATTCACCGACTAACAACTTCAAGCAGAGTTCATTTCAGGCATTTTTCTTCTCCAGGAAAATTGAGGCCTTTTGCTGACAAAGAAATTCGGATACTTTCTAGGCTGGCATAGAAAATATTTTTTCCATACAGCATACAAAAGTCACAACAGTAAAAAAATGATGATAAATGGGCTTAGCAAAGGTAGGAACAATATGGGTTGCGCTTCTTTTTTTGTAGGCTTCTATTGGGTATATGTGAAGACATCTATAAGCGCGAGAAAAATTCGCTCATCAAATTGGTTCGAAAGATGTGCTGCAGTTAATATCTATAAAATGTTTGGTATGTATATGGTCATTCGCGGTCATACTGAAAAAGTTTTTTTTTAGTTTTACCAAAATTTTATAATGCAATGAATAGAAAGCACCTTCCTATAATACGTCTTGTAACTCGACGGAGTTTGAACTTCTTATTATTACTCGCTTTCGCACGGCATTGCTTGTGGATAAGACTGGAGCAGCTGTAGTTGTACGGACAGACAATCAATAGTTTAACACTGGGCTTTCTAACACTACGTGATAATTCTTTTGTCTTGCTTGTTTAAACATATATTGCTTGAAATATACATTAACAGAATATTATCACAAGCATACGAAAATTAATAAAGCGACTGAATTTCTACGCATATTAGACCGGTGATAAATAATCGTCTTGAGATAATTCCGGCGAAAGTAGCAAGCCGCACTCCCAGCACTAAGTGCTGTGACAGTGCTGATATTGTGAAAAACCTGTGTTAAGCTATTTTATCAAAGATCATGTGAACCGAATTGCCAATACAAAAGCATCAGATTTCTCGCTAGCAAAAATTTATTGCTGCCCTACACACCAAATGGGATGTCCGCGCTAGGTTGAGTTGCTGCAAAAACGTCATACATATAAAGCTTAAAGCAATAAAACACTTGGAATTAACCATTGCCGAACCGCTGAAGGTGCCTAACATTCGCTGCCGGTGTCACGTTATGTGCCTTTCTACTCCACGGAGAGATTTCAGACGATGGCGCCACGGTATGCCCTGGAGGCCAATATTATTACACCAAAGAGCGCAGCGAGAAGCACCCGCGGTGTTAGTGAAACCAGGCGTTGGTGTTTCTATTCTGGCATTATGCAGGAGCCTATGTGTTTGCTCGGAACATGCTTTCTGGTATTAGGACTGCCCACCTAGTTTCAGTCCAGATGAGCCCGACTCCAGACACTGGTCGTTGTTTCACGTTTTGGTAAGTTACCGTCAGTCGGCATTCATTGTTACATGCAAATGATTTTGATGCTTAATTCATGTCTCCCCATGTGCGTAAACTGTCAGATAAGGCAGGGAAATTCCCAGAATAAAACTTATGGCATATTTACGTATATACTCCAGAAAAATGTTGCAATTTATACCCGGGGCACCTAGTCTCCTTTGCAAATAAGAATTCTCGAAGCACTTCCATTAGCAGTAAAGTGAGCACGTTATGTCATATTACACGGCACGATAGTGTTGCTAACCTTACAGCTGACTTTGAAAGCATGAGCGGTGTTATGTCTACGCATAATTATAAATAATAGATAGTTGTGGCATTCAGTGCCGGGGGAGCATTTTCGGAAATGTGGCGAGGTCGCATTTGTGAAACGGAACAAACAATATCTGTCCTGAAACTTGAACCTCAAAATTTATTTGTGGAATCAGTAAAAACGAAAACAAAACTACCCCGGTGTGGAAGCCTTAGCGTGAAAAATGTTGATCTAAATTGAGAGTTTTAGCGTGTCCGGTATTCTCTTGTACATAACGGCATGTGCTTAATATTGGTTTGCCGCACTCTGGTAGTGAAATCTGGGGACGCTTCATCCAACAACAATGCCTTACAGGCGCGCTTTTGTGTTTCATGATTGTTCTTGTCGAATAACCAATTAAACGGGCAAGGTGTTCACCATTACACCACTACTGAAAATATACACCAAGCAGCCAAGTAGAATATACTTGGTTACCTACAATATTAGCTCCGTATTAACCTGATTGAACTCTGTTCCACCAGGTTGCACTACCAACTCCGCCGCTTTTTCCGTGCTCACGTTGGTTTCGACGGGAATTCAGGGCGCAGGCTCCTTTCCCAAGCGTATCACCCCTGAAGGAAGCCGAACGCCAGGCCGGGGTACGCTTGTACCCTTTTGAACCACTGGGTGCCCGGCGGCGGTGGGAATCGAACCCACAGCCTCCCGCAGCCGAGGCGGGCGTTCTACCACTTTGCCGCTCAAGTCTAAGCCTTCAGTAACATGGGGTGCAATTCTGGACATCGTAGAATTTCCCCATATTGTAAAATTTTGTAATGGTGGCATTTTGAGCCAATCAGAGTGGCCTAGAGTCTGCATGGCCTTCGTGATTAGCACAAAATGCCGCCATTACCAAGTTTGACAATATGACGGAATTCGATAATCTTCTGAATAGCACCCTCTGTAATCCACAGACGGTAAGAAGTTTTCGCCATAAACTAGAACTTTGTAATTTCACTCTAGGTACAACATGTGGCACCCAAACGTTGGCTACTTGAACCTTCTACAGCGTGTGGGTAACGCATCCACCAGCCTGCTGTGGACCCGCTCGGGACCTCAGGGAAAAGAGTGGAAGCGAGGTCAAGTGCAACTGCACTCAGAAGATCCCCACCAGGTGAGACAATAATTCTGACAGCAGCTCCTTGCAAATATTAATATTGATTCAGGTCGTCAGAGAACTAAGACGTACTAGGAGTGAGAAAATGGTTTGCTGCACGGATGCCACAGCAAATACTGTGAAAAACCATTCTACTGTCCGCATAAATGTCTTCATCAGATCTGAAGACAGTAGTTCACCATTGCGTTTGTGCCTCGAAGTTTGCTTTCAGTTTAAATAAATTTGAATTTTTCATATTGAATAGATTTATTTCACGGTTTTGTAAAAGAACTTACCGTGTCATGACATCTTTTACTACATCGGGTACTCTGCACTTTCTCTGCCTTGCTCTCTACGCTCCAGTAAATAGATTCAGTGCAGTGATGTTCTTTGGTCTGCAGCGTTATCGAGAAATGTGAAGGTCGGGAGGGACTGCAGATTAAGAAACGTATATGACGAGACACTGTGATGCTGCACGCATATGGGAGCTATGTGGTAACCTACAGGCAGGCGACTCTGGGTTATTATTTATTCATTTATTTATTTATTTTGGATCCCCTCAATCACCGAGGCATTGCAGAGTGGAGTGGGTGGCAATATATAAACAAAGAAAAGAACAGATTGAAACGGGCAGCATTAGGCAGTATTAGCGACAAATTGTAAATGTGGAATGAAAAATAACAGAATGAAACAACGAAAAGAAAAATAACTGAACGGAGCATAAATAAACACAGCACGCTATACAATACTAGCGGAAATATATAAACGTAAAAGAAATTTGGGAAAGGGAGAAAAAAAGCAAACAAATAACGTGAACAAAGCAAAAGAAACTACAGCCATCGCGACACGTGTAAAAAGAAAAAGAAAAGGGTTGAGGCCCGACTGCGGGCTATCATGCAATGGTGCGGTATTACTACTGTCCAGGCGATCGAATGCTCAGAAGTTTGCCGCCTGGAAAAACGACGAAAGGCACGACAATGGCGGGCTGCACTGAGATGAATTGCATTTGCACGCTACGTCATGCAGTCCGCCATTGCCACCGATCTCATTGGTGCAAAACAGGCAATGATCTGTGGACGCGAGGAAATGACAAAACCCCTTGATTGCACGGAACTTCACCAGCAACGCATTGTGGGCACCCTCACGCCCTGCATACACCGCCAGCGCTCTCTTAATAGGCTTACATCGATTCTTATGAGCAGCCTTTCTAGACCAGACCAAGAAAATCTTGGGGCACGGGAATTGTTGAAGAATGATTTTGTAATTCTTCATCCCTAGCACTTCCGGCTCTGTTAAAAAAATTGTAATAAGTCAAACTTATACTAGACATTATTCTGTTCCCGAAAACATTTTTAACAATTTCCGTGCAATTGGACAGAATGTAGTAAGTCTAATGAGCATTGTCAAAATTGCAGTTGCACACCGTTTTTGGTCAAGCATTTATAAACTTCGATGCATCAATTGCCACGTCACTGCTAATGAAACTGGTTTATTAGGACAGTGCCAGACATCAATCTAAATCGAAATACTGTTAAGCCACTTCCAATTACGCATCATTTTAGAGCCAAAGGCTTGGTTTTCATATCTATATTCTTCAATGATTATTCAGGGCTTCCCGGAGCCTCTCTTGCAATCTATATATATAGAGAAAAAAGGTAAAGGAAAGACAGGGACGTTAACCAGAGATTATCTCCGGTTGGCTACCCTGTACCGGGGGAGGGGTAAAGGGATTCGACAGGAGAGAGAGAAAAAAATAAGTATAAAAAAAGGGGAGGAAAAAGGAAAGAAAAGAAAATCGCACACACACACTCACACACGCACACACACAAAACAGAACTGTTTCTGTGGGCATTGTCACGCAGTCTGCGAAGGCGTTCTGGTGTTGCACAGTGTCAACGTCCCATCCTACGTCACACAGTGTAGAGTCACAATTTGACGCAGCAGTGCCCTCAGGGCGGCTCACGCTGTTGTTCGATCGTGTAGGCCAGTTTCCAAGGATGTTGATTTGCGTTATTGGGCGTTTGTCCAGTTGATCTATCGTGGCTCAGACAGCTGCTCTCTGCGGGTTAAAACGAGGGCACTCACAAAGAAGATGTGCGATTGTTTCGTTGCACCGGAAGAGCGTTCTAATCACAGTCGGTCAGATAGGCCGGTGGCTCGCAAGAAGCGCAGAAGCGCCTGCACGGCCTTCTTCTGTGACGTTAAGTCCAGTCATTGGTGGAGAATTTTTTCTTCCGACAGAGGCCGGTCGTCCAATTGGTTGAACGCGTTGGTAAGAGATTGTATTTGCGCACTGTACTGCGGGCAGTCGCACAAAATATGTACAACTGACTCTTCATTGCCGCAGAGGTCACAGGCTGCGCTGTCGGCTATTCCTATGCGGAACGCATAGGCGTTGGTAAACGCAACGCCCAACCATAATCTGCACAAAAGAGTTGCAGTCTCCTCGGCGAAGCCTTGATGGTACTCGACTACGTAGGGTTGGGTCCAGAGAGTATAAGCGAGCATGCATGAAGTGCGATTAATTCCATTGTGACCTTGTGCGTTGGCGAGCAAGCACGCGGTGCTTCCGTGCAGCGTCAGTCCTAGATTGTGGTATGGGTCGTATGTGATCTTCTTTATGAGCTGTGCGGGCAGCTTGATCGGCCCGTTTATTGCCGATAATTCCACAGTGACTCGGAAGCCACTGAAAAGTTATTTCTTGCCCTATATCAGTCAGATTGTGTATTTCCTCGGAAATCTGAAAGACCAGCTGCTCGTGTGGACCGCGGCGTAAAGGTGATAGTACAGACTGCAGAGCCGCCTTTGAGTCGGAGAAAATTGTCCATTTGTGTATCACTTGATCACTAATGAATTGCAGCGCGGCACAAAGCGCTGCGAGCTCTGCTGCCGTCGATGTTGTGACGTGAGACTTCTTGAATTTAATAGTTGTGCCCATCGTTGGTATCACAACTGCCGCGGTGGTGCTGTTCGGCTGGATGGATCCGTCGGTGTATATATGGGCAGAGTCTTCGTACTTCTCGTACAACAGAAGTAAGGCGAGCTGTTTAAGGGCTGGTGATGACAGCTCTGCTTTTTTCTGGATGCCAGGTATTGTCAGGTTGATATTTGGCTGGGTAAGGCACCTCGGAGGAATCGAAGGTCTTGCGGCAGGATTGAAGCAAGTTGGTAATGATTCACCATGCGTGGCTATTGTTTGGAAGAAAGAGGTACGTGGTTTGTCCGCAGGCAGAGATGCCAGGGGGTGGTGGGGAGTCCGGGCAAGATGTCGTATATGTGTCCTTAATGCTTCAACCTCAATGTGAGTCTTAGCGAGGTGGTCTCCAGCAATTGCGATAGTCGCCACTGTTGATGCACTGCGAGGCAGGCCTAGGCAACTGCGGAGAGCTTGCGTTTCAACACTTTGTATGGTGCGCAGACTCGTTTTGTTTGCGTTAGTTAAGGCTGGCAAGCTGTACTGCAGGAAGTCAAGAAACAGCACATTGTATAGTTGCAGCATAGCACTTGTGGACATTCCCCATGTCTTTCCAGCGACGAACTTAAACAGGTGACAGATGCCTGTTAACCGCTTCTTCATGTATGAAACATGAGGGCTCCATGACATGTCTCTGTCAATTAAAACGCCTAGAAACTTGTAAGATCGAATGTATGGTATTCTTCGACCATTTATCAATACGCAATAGTTCGCCATGAGCTTGCGTGTAAATGCCACACGTGCGCATTTCTCAGACGATATTTCCAGACGTCGGTTCCGGAGGTAAATAGCATTCTGAGATGCGGCTTTCTGGATCCTTGCTCGCAGTTGTAGGCGTGTTACTGTGGACGTCCAAACGCAGATGTCATCCGCATACATTGATAGCAGAACTGTGCTTGGCAGGTGCTCAAGGAGAGAAAGGAGAGCCAGATTGAACAGCACAGGGCTGAGTACACCGCCGTGGGGGACGCCGCGGTAGCTGTAATGTAGAGAGGTGTGGTCGTCCTCAGTGTTCACGAAAAAGGATCGCATGGAGAGGTAGTCGCATATCCATCGAAACATCCGGCCACCCACACCTACCTCTTCGAGCGCAGCAAGTGTGGCTTCATGTGTAATGTTGTCATATGCCCCTTTCACGTCGAGAAACAAAGAAGCGCAATGACGCTTTCGGAATTTTTCGTGCTGAACGTAGGTGACTAGGTCGACGACGTTATCTATCGATGATCGACCACGTCGAAAGCCCGTCCTGGCCTCTGGGTAAATGTTGTGGTACTCTAGGTACCACTCCAGGCTCATTCTCTCCATTACTCCAGGATCATTCTCTCCATTACTTTGCCCACACAACTAGCCAAAGCGATCGGCTGATACGATGAGAGCTCTAACGGCGATTTGCCAGGCTTCAGTAGTGGAACCAGGCAACTGGTTTTCCAGCTCATCGGGAGCGTGCCTTCTCGCCAAGATTCATTGTAGAGCTCTAGGAGAACAATGCATGCGCGCTCACCCAGATGACGTAGAAATGCCATCAGGTCCTGGAGCCGATGTGCGACCACACAAAGCTAGTGCTTGCTGCCTTAAGTTCATGGATTGAAAAGGGTAGATCCATGTGTTGATCTCGCGGGGGTGGAGAGCTACTAGAATGCGGAAAATTGTTGGGAGAAGCGAGTTGGCCGGATAATCTGGCGCAGAACTCTTCTGCCGCGTCAATATCCGGTCACTTTTGTGAAAGGGCTAGGGCCTTGAAAGGAAACCGCTGCACGGGCAGTGTCCAGAGACCTCGTACCGTCCTCCACAATTGCGATAAAGGCTTGCGAGGGTCTAGAGACTCCCAAAACGCAGCCCAGCGTTGTGATTCCAGCTTAGCTAACCGGTGCTGGATCTTCTTTTGGATGCGTCTGGCGGTCCGTAAATCATCCATTTCATGCGTGCGGTGGTGCCTTCGTTCAGCACGTCGACGAATTGCTCGAAGTCGTTCTAATTCTATATCAAATTCTATTAGCTTCGAAGAGCATGTGAGAGAGCACTCTTGCAATCTATAAATTTGTACTATTCTTAAAGTGACCATCAATATACATTTTTTTTGTTTTATTGGAACTCAATATGTCAAATTTGCATTGCAAGCCATGGATGTATAATGCCAATAAAAAGGTAAGAGTGAATAAAATAAGTCTAATTAAAATGCAAGTCTTCAAGTCTAACATTTTCCATTACTCAGTTAGCCAAATAATTCGTGCATGTTTAGCGCTTTGACAGGTCAAAATTAGTGTAATGGTAGGTATCTCATTGAAGTGTGTTACTGTTGTTTGTGCATGTGTAAACTTCCATAATCAAGCGCCAAGCATTTGTGCCCTTGGACCAAGCGAATCTTAGAAGTATAAAATGCTTTTTTAATCTTATTCGTGTTAGTATACTTAACGATAAATTGGAAACTACTGGGACCTGTTGGCATTCCTTCTTGTGAAAAATTGGTCCGATTGAGATTTCCCAATGTATTGTTTGGTTTAAATGTGGTGACTAGCACTGAACACTTTTTCTTGGGTGACTTCACTCATCTGTGAAAAGACTGATTGAAATAAAATACGTTTGTCCAACAGTATGTTGTTGAGCTACCAAAGTCGAAAGATTTGTGAAAATGTCATTCCATATTCACCTCAGGGTATGTTTACCCACCGGGCAATGCGATTTGTGCAGGCTTGTTTAAGCAAGCCTATGTGCCTGTGCGCACAATTCAATAGACGTCTTACAGGCTAAAGGTATTATAAATATCTGAAAGATGAGGGGTATAGTGAACAGGCATTCATGCAGGCGGTGTCAATTCAATACCCATGCTACTAATAAGTAAGGCTGTACAAGTGGCAATCCTTTTTCTTGTTTTTTTTGTTATATGAGCGTCACTTGAAAAACAAAAGAGCAGGCATACCATACGTCTATATTTCACATATGCTTGAATGAAACATAATAAGGGGACATGTATTACCTTTATTTTGGTTGCCAGCACTATGTTTACCTTACAAGTGCTGAAGGTATTTGCATGTCTTAACAATATCAGCAACTGCCAACGAAACTATTCCGTGAATATAGATTTTTCTGAAGAAAATGACAAAGCTGTTGACAAAATTGTGTCACTTTTTGCCTAAATAGGAAAACGTGGCATATGTAGAAGCGTGTTTTGGTCAACCGATACAACAAACGCGTTATCATAGGTTTTGGCATCTTGAATATTTCACGTATTCCTTGATATTGGCTGCGTTTTGAGCAGTTATCGGTAAATTGGCTTTTTAGATAGGTCACTATATATTCTTGATCAGTAAATTACTGAGCGGTATGAGTTTACCAGCGGCGGAAAAATGATACGAACTTAGACAGGATGCTTTGTTGATAGATATCGCTGACTACTGCAAGTAGTTTTCTTCATTGTTTATGGATGTTTCTCTCACATAAAATATTGCAGCTTGTCTTTGAAGCCAAGCTCAGGCCCAGAATTCCCGGCATGATCGCCATTGACAACTTCGTCCTCAACGACAACCGCTGCAGCAGCGACAAATGTACGTAGCAATTTTTTCACCGTGGTAAGTTTGGTAAAGATTCCAGGAGCTCACAAAATGGTAATTTGCTAAACTACGGTTACTAGTAAGTTAGGTGTACATTTAAATACAATACTTGAGCTATGGCGATTGTTGCTAACGTAAGACTGCACTAAAGTTTGTCGAATTTTTATGGCCTATACTAGATATTCTTGATAAAGACTTTGAACGTTAAAAGGACCACACGAACGCAAACAGTGCTACAATTACACTTCACCGAACAAAACATCAAAATGATGCAGGAAAATAAATTACCAGTTATATCTTCAGATAGGCTTGAACTACCATTTCACTGCGAAAAGAATAATTTTTGTACAAGTATGCTGGATTGAGTGATATTAGTTAGGCAAGAGTGGAACATATAACAAGCCAATTGCATGAAAGATCGAAACAGGTGCTGAATATGACAATCTTAATTTTTCTGACAATTTTGCACATTACGCGCACATGACTGAATAATGATAAAGTGTTACTTCTTCTTAAATGAAAATATAGTAAGCGGGAGAAAATAAACAAAGGTAGTCGGGCGACGACCACAATTTCATGAAATGTGCTTTTTCTTAAACTCGCAAGAGTGTTTAAGGTCACGCTAGTATAATATTGCAAATACATTAATTTACAGCGAAAATACAAGTAAATGGAAAGTAGCTCAGATAATTTGTGAGCAATGTAGCTATTAAAAAAATTATCGAGAGCGCTACATTTCTCAAATGCGCGCATCCCAGGTTGTTGAGATTTACCGCAGAGATAGACTTTTAAGTGGATCACAAACTGTGCATTTTTGTTCTTCTACTAATTTTTAAGGCATTTTTCGAAGCATCAAAATTTAAAAACATTTACTTTAATGAAAAATCTCTACAAAACGCCGTGCTCAATTTTGTTCAAGGTGACTCAAATCCTTGCATGAAGAATCCCGAATAATATTATGAAAGGCATGTTGCGTCATTTTTATTAGAACAAAGTTACGAATGTTCGAATATCGTTTTTCGAGAGAGAGGTTCATAGCGCGGAAATTACAAAACGTTAATACGGGGACAAGCCTCCTTCTCTTCTGAGCCTTGTTCAACGGCAAGAATGAGGAATTAGTCTTCGGTGGAAAACGTTTGCGGAAAAAACGACTGTTTGAACGAAACGCAGTAGCGTAGTTCGGAACGTCACTGCAGCGGCCGGTATCCCTCGTCAACAGTCCTGCATTTTTTTCAGCGAAGTGCCAAAATAAAAGCTGTGGAAATGGAGGGGGAGCTAACGATGTTTGCCTTGTGCAGTATGTCTGTGTGCCAGTTCAGACGTTGTCGAAGCGCAGATTTGTTCGAATAAGATCAATATGCGTAGCTTTCAATATGGCTTCTTTATTGCAGTAGAGCAAGTAAAAAAATTCGTCGGCCCTTCCACGCCGTGAAGATAAATGATAAGCGATGATTGTCCCTTTGTATACCTTACCGTATACCCTTTACCATCACCTTGATGTTTACTGGAATGTGCCCTTGTTTTTCATCCTACCTTAGAATCTCTTCATTCGTTTATACTTGTGTCGCTGTTCGTCGGAGCGGATCACACTGCTATGGGACAAGTTGTTGTCGAAGCGCTTGCGTTCGATGTCTCGAGTTTGCTCGGCGGCGTGGTTAGCACCATCCGCCCGCCATTGGCACTTGCGATTCTTCAAAACTAAATTGCTACAAAATTAAATCTGTCCGCCACGTGAGACAATGAATGACTCATACCCCCTTAAGCAATGGCTCAGACCCTCGTAAGGCGGCCTCCCCATTACGATGACCGCTGAGAAGTGACATTTTGCGCGGGAATGATGAGCGGCAATGGAGCCATTTGTGGAAGAAGACAACGACGGTGACGAAGGCGGGAGCAATGGCTCGAGCCTGGTCGCGCGGTTCCACCGAGGGGCACCAACGTGCCACCTGTGGAAGAATAGGACGACGCTGGAGCCATTGCTGATGATGATAGCTTTTTGCATACATGCACGCCACCAAAATCTGTGCCTTATAACAAGTTTAGTTTGAAAAGCTATAATTTCATATTAACACCCGTTGTCTCTAGTTTCTCAAAGTTAGTGCTTTGCAACAAGATTGTTCACGCGGTATGATTTATATTAAGGTAAGCAATATAAAGTTTTGCTGCTTTTTATTGATTCAAACTTATCCATATTAAGGGTTACATGTCTCCAGCACAGAGGAGGCAGTTCAAGTACTGCTACCACAAATATTTTGTGCGGAAAATATAGGATAACGTGCGCTCGTTTTTCCAATATTGCACAGAGATTTGTTTTTTACATGTGTACAATATCTCCGCTCAGTCTGAAAAATCAAGCGTTTATTCCAAATACTCTTGATCGGAGTTTTCCTATTAAGATGCGATTAAGACGGGATGCGTTAATTATGAAGTACGGTAATATTAACTAGCGGATTTTTACGTGGGATGTTTTTTATATTACCTGCCTGGTCACCAGTCACAGCAGCCACGCAGCCAAGCCGTTGAGTCGTCCCTCTTAAAAAGCAGATAGTACATGTGCAGTCATCAAAGGGCAGTCATCAACGTGCAAACTTTATCGAAATCTTTGTATTTTTGAAAAGATTTAGTGGTCTTTTGGTAATTCTTCCTTGCTCTATTTCAAGCAGATGGGGCGTGCAACTTCGAGTCCGACTCGTGTGGATGGGTACTGCACAACTGGGAACGTACAAGTGGAAGCAGCAGTGTGTTGCCTGCAGTTGATCAATCCACTATGTCGCCTTCAGGTAAACTCCAAAATAACTTCAAGGTACAGTGTTACGCGATCTCAGATGGCACGTATATCAGTTTCTTGTAACGAATTGTTATTCGTGCCCTCGTGTCTCTTCCTCCTCCTCCTCATGTCCTTATGCCATGCAAGCATGTAGAAAGCAGCTTTCATGTTAAGTATTCCTTCGCGCCGAACACTCGCATTTTACTCAGACATCACGTCGCTTTGATCTTTTCGACACACCTACAAGTGTAGCCTGCTATGTTCTGATGAATTTAGTAACATTTTTTCTACTTCTACGCTAGTTATGTACTAGTTTTATTTCTGACAAGCGCCATTTTAGACTGCAGAAGGTGTGAACACTAACATTTTCAGGGTATTTCTGCCAAATACATTTATTTTCTCGAGAGTGGCCAATCTGTACATTGTTCTACCTAGATATGCGTGACGCGTCAGAATTGTTAGCACCTCCTTGTCAAGAAAGCCCCATATGCCATAATATCCCCATCTTCAATAAGACCGTCTTCAATTCCATCAAAAAAACCTCAGGCACACTTCTGAAGATTAGTATGAAGACACAGGCCTGTTAAATGTCTATTTGAGGTAGGAAACAAGGTAATTTAATTGTGGCGAGCTCAGGTAAAATGCTATTATTCTAAGTATTTTAATTTGAATACTATTCGCTAGTTGCACTTTTTTAATGTTTCGTTATGTGTGCTTACCGTGTAAAACATTTCTGGACATTTTGAAGTGGCACATGCCATTGTTAACATTTATTAACACTTATTAACCTAATACTCTTTCTTATCGTCAATGCCCCTCCAACCAGAGCATTTCAATTCTCCCATTTGCGAAACTAAACTAGTGCCAATGTTCAAAATAAATGCATGCTGACTAATGCATGGCGTATGATCTCGTTTATTGTTGCATCAGGTGTGAGAAAACTAAAGATCGCAGTACCAGAAGAATGTGCTATGCTCCTCTATGAAAAACACAAGAATTTCGGAATAAGTGCGACTGTATCAGTCGGATTGCCAGTCATAACGATCTTTCAGCACGATTTGCTCTATCGAGCGCGGTGCTCTATCGAGCGCGGCGTCTCAGGAAGTTGGCAGCGATGCGCTGGAGGCAAGTTTCCTTTTACCAGTCACAGTGGTGCCGCGTCAGTCAAGAGATCCTCGCATATTGCGCTTCAGCGAAACCACAAATGGTACAATCTAAGAGGACTACCCTCTCACATTTTAAATTGCGCATTTATGTCATTAGTGTCTGTTTTGACCAAATCATGAACAAATTTACAGGAAGCTACGCCCTCGCGAAGGCTCCTGGCGGCCGTATGGTGAGCCCTCGAAGCTGGTACGATGCCACTCAGCAGATGTGCCTCCGCTTTTGGTTCTTCCTCACTGGCACCCGTGCGGAAATGCTGAATGTCACCCGACTGATCAACCAAGACCAAGAGGAGTCGCTCTGGCTTGGCACTGCATTTAGCGCCACAAGCCGAACGTGGTATCAAGCGTCTGCTAACCTGGCCGTTTACAAGGAAACACCTACGGTGAGTGGCTCTGAACTGTCCACAAGTCATCTGTTAGTAATAGCGCAATATGACTTTCTTCAATGCAGGTTAGTCAACCTTCATATGTCCATGTATGTTATGTCTGAAAATTTTGTAAAAATACGGATAAAGAACAAGTAAATCTTTTTTACGATGGGAAATTATGCTGATGTCGTCTCAGTGTTCACGCTGAACACAAGTTCAGCGCTGTGGTGTCTCACTTCTTGGCCGTCCGTGTCTTACGCACTGGGAAAAACATCAATTATGATTAATCTATATGACAGGAATGTGGGAGAAAGTAAGGGCGACACCGGAAAGGATGCTTCGTTAGAAGTATATTAGACCTTTCCAATGAGAGCTCCTTGGCCGTCGCCACAATTCGGTTGTCCCCCCGCTTAAAATTTTCTTGCACTTCGATGGTATTTTGTGTGAGGCTTGTAGTGCGTGAAAAGGAAAGGACGAAGGGAGAGGTGACACACACAGGCGCTAACTTGCAACAATATTTATTTCGAGAAAAGGACCCACACATATATAGAACTTGTTCGCATACATCATCATACATGCGTCGTTTACAAAAATATCTTACACACCATTACGCAGGTAAGCTAACTCTTTGCGGGAAAGGGCAATTGATGGTTGTGAAATACAGTTATCCCCGAGCCTATCAATCATTTCTGCTTCGATAATTTCGCGTGTTAATCTTCCTCGTGCTCTTCCCACGATGGAGCACTCTCTGTATGCTGGAGCACACGTCGAGCGGTCACCTTCATCCGCCCCGGCGTCAGCCCACTTGCAATGCTTGCAGTGAGCGTCAAGGAACCCACCCCGCTTTTCTGCTACAGTATTACCGGTGTTACCTTAAACGCTCGTTGAGGCACCTTCCGCTTTGTCCCACGTAATGTTTTCCCCACTTTAAAGGAAGGTTTTAAACAATTTCTCCGGCAGATGCCACAAACGGGTCCTGGTGTTTGTTTTTGCACATGCACTTCTCAGACAGGCCTGGCCTGGTTAGTCTCCACTGACATTGCAATTTTGTAGATGCTGAAAACACGACCCTAACATTAGCACGTTGACCTATTTTTTAAACTGTGTGATAGGCCGTGGATATACGGGATGACAGCTACGTTCTTCTTGTCTAGACAAGGCAGGCTGGAATAATTCTTTGATAACTTCGACTTCAGCAGACTCTCAGCAACGCTAATAAGGACATGTGTAGGGTAACCTGCCAAACGAAGGCGGAGGATCTGATCATTGAAGCTGTCGGTCATCAGCTCAGGGCATGACTTACATAACGCGCTTGACAAGCATGTCCTTGCTATTCCCCTCTTAACCAACTTAGAGGGCGTGGACTGATATGGGAGCAATGGCTTGTTCGCGCGAGGCTCGTACTTCCAGCGTACATGGTCGTTGCAAAATAAAAACTTAATGTCAAGAAAGCGAATACTTCCGTCAATCGGCAGTTCATGCGTTACTTTTAAAGGAGATAAACCCTCGCGTATAAAATAAAGTGCATTAGTGGTTAAAAGAGCCTCACGATGTCATACCAACAAGCCCAAATCACTGCATTACAGTATTTTGTGTGCTTGTATCTTTCCTTGCTTTTTCCAATAACTTGCGCTTGATCAAAGAGAGGCCGGCAACCACAATCGCGACCATGCCATGCCAAGGTGCCCACTGGCAACCCTTTCTATGTTATACCTATTTTCTAGGACACGTTCGCTTAGGCATCGCCCAGTTATATAAAAGTGCTCACCATTCCAAGATAACGCAATAAACAATGCCTTCACACAGGGCACGAACTTCTATTTATGCATAATGGTGATCATTTGTCTAGGCATACCAGCTTAAAGCTCAACATTGAAGTTAATACAGGCTCTCTACTATCCTCCTGCGCAGTGTGCAAGAAAGCAACATCAGTACCATCAGTGCAAAAACCAACTGAAGCGGCAAAGGAAACTTATATCTGAAAGTTAACTGGGAATGTCGCATTTTCAATTGTTTCTAGCATCAATATAATAAAATTCAGAGATCTACTAATTTACCTAGGAAGTTAATATTTACAGCAGTATATGCACATTATAAAGCTACTTACCTTACTTTGTATAGTGGCCTAATAATTTGTTATCCATTCAATGCTTCGTCTTTCCGGCGAAAATGCGGCATTTCCGATACCCCTAAAGTCGATATGGCTTGTAAACTGAGAACTCCCGTCAATTTCTCACTTACGATGAGACCGCCTGAACAAAAATGCTTAACCTTGCACTCGGCCGCGCAACGCTTGAAACAGCGGAGCTGGACGATCGTAGCCCAGCATTTTCTAGAAGTGCGCGCGAACTTTTGATCTTACTACTCATGATGATGATAATTTCTTTTCGCGCGTCTCGGACTTACGGTTGTCACTGCGCGTTGCATAGCGCAGCTTGCAACACCGACACCGCGTTCCAATGCCGACATCGCGTTCCAGGAGACCCGCTCCGTGAATGCGTCTCTCTCTCTCAGCTCTCATAGCGCGCAAAACCTCTGCCACCTCGCAGAACACGAGTAGGCAGCGTTGCATGTAGGCTCCATTAAGCACGAGCATACGAACGCGCCAGCTGTGGACGTAGAAGACGACGCTCGAACGCAGTCACATGGTTCGCATAAATGCATGCTCTGTAGGCGTGGCTGTATAGCCTAGGGAGCCTACATGCAAGCGCTGTTTTAGCGCTTGCATGTAGGCTCCCTAGTATAGCCTAGTGCTTACGACGCTCGCTTTGGGACCGGGGCTACGCGGGTACGAATCCCGCCTCGGCAAGAAAGTTTATTAGATGCGAAGCATCTTATGATCGGGGCTATGTCCACTCACTCCCTCCCTCCCTACCTCCCTCCATCCATCCACCCGCTGTGCGTCCACACCCCTACTGCGCATGCGCATCCTCCTCCCCCTCCTCTCCTCTTCTTGTCTCATCTCCTCTCCTCGCGGCATTCATGTGCATCCTCCTCCCCATCCTCTCCTCTCCTTCTCTCATCTCCTCTCCTCTCGGCATTCCTCCTCTCCTCTCCGACGCTTCTCTCCTCTCCGGATTGCGCAACGAATGGCAGCACCTGCGGCTCTGCGCGCGATAATGCGAAGCAGCTTAGGTTAGAGACGCGACGGTAGGCGCCCCAGAGGCACCGGCAACAGTCACCAACGCCGCGCGCGTTCGGTGCGAACGCGGGCAAAACGCCGATGGCGTCGACAACAGTTCTGCGCATTCCTGGTGCTGCTGCATGTCCAAGTTTATACAGCTGATAAAACTACCTTGAGTCCACCCCATGGCTGCTTCGCGTACTACTCAGGGTTCCCCTACGGGAAGATGGTGTAATTTTCTTTCTTTTTTATTAGTCTCTTGCTACGCACCACAAATTCCAGCTCGCTTAAACAGCTTCGCTGTTCAAAGTTAATAGCCGATTGCTCGGTTTTGGCTTATTAGCGATTTATTACTTAGTATCACCTATAACTTCATGGTTGCCACTTACCACTGCATTACTCCAAAAGTACCATCATGCCATATAAAAACGGCTTTTTAATATTACCTGTGCTCTTAGTACAAACACCCCGTAAGCCCGTTTGCTAATCTTGCACCCGCCGCACGTAAAACGTCTATGAACAAGTATATCCTGCGTGTTACCTACCGTCGCAACAGCAGCAGCAGTGGTCACGGCTGTCGCCGCGATAGGCAGAAGCCACTACGCTTTAAAAAATGGCCCTCACTTCCCTGCTTCCTAATCGCATTGTATTAGAAACTACTGAAGGTATGATATCTTGAGCACTGCTGTTTTTATTTGAGGCATATCCCAAAGAAGGTTCTGCATTTCTTCAAAAACTAAGACGCGAGCCGTAGTACATGCTTATCCAATCGTTATGTTCAATAATTACGTAAAACGTCGCTCCCCCAAGATAGTAGTGTAGATAGCAGCTAGTAATGGAATATTCGAAAAATATTTCGAATACTACTTCAGTTGAGAAACTTTTTAGGCTCAACGTATGGAAATAAGGGTGTTAGGAAGGGCTTATAAATACCCAATTCACAAGGATTACAAGCTTTACATTTGGTTGTAGCGGGGGCTGCGAGAAAGACTTTTCGGGAGTAATAGTATTGGGCCCTTCCGATTGTTTGTCATTCAGTGGCGCATCGCATCGCATTTCTAGCGAATCGCATTCATATAAACAGTGGTAATGAGCTAGGAACGCGCATCGCATTAATCCGCGAGGCGATGGTAGATTTAGGGGTGGGAGTCGACTCACGCGCGTGGCACTACGTTCTCGGGAGAGTTAATGCGCTACCTGTAAACGGCGTCGCATCGCCTTTCCCGGGTGCGCTTGGAAATTCGATGCGCTACTGTCGCATTCATGCACACGCGGCTCTAGAAACGGCGTGCCTTGGTCATGTTCACAAAGCGCTTTTAAGACAACGCACGCACGCACGCACGCACGCACGCACGCACGCACGCACACACACACACACACACACACACACACACACACACACACACACACCCGCGCGCGCGCGCGCGCGCGTGTGTGTGTGCGCGCGCAAAATGACACCAGCAGATTTGTATTTCTGACTCCTGCGTCTTCTGCCTTTGTCGTTTTCCTTCAAAGCTCAAAAGCCAAAATGAGCTTTGAGTGATATTTTTGCGAAATCCTAGGCTAATGGAGGAGTGTCTGCCGATGCTGGAGTGTGCTATTCATATGGGTCCTTGAAGCACAAACTCATCAAATCTTCTAAGCAAAAGAAGTGTTTTTTCAAGGACAAAAATTGTTTTTTTTTTGGCCACGCAGATTGTCTTCGATGCAACGACCTCCGGTGACCCGGCAGCAACTGTAGCCGTAGACGACATCACCCTGGGCAATGTGCCTTGTCCTCCCCCCGGGAGCTGCTCCTTCGAAGAGGATATGTGTAACTGGTTCAACAACAAGGGTCTGACCAACGCACAATGGTACCGACACCGTGGTGCAACGGTTTCCAACTCAAGTGGAGTGGAGAAGGACCACACGTTGGGCACAACTGATGGTAAGACATTCCATTTATTCTTTATTATATAGTTATTTACCAAAGAATCTTGTAGATAGTGAAAATTTACAGATTGGTACCCCAGTAATTATATTTGTAATTATATTTGCGTCGGACATTTTTATATTAGTATACCAGAATGTATCAGGCAATTTAGAGGTGCATTTCGATAGTCAATGCTGGTGCACGTAATTAGACAGCTCTGTTATTGAAGGATTTGAAAATGCGCCCCTGGTACGTCACCTTTGATCACTTCAATCGCATCGTTGAATCTTGGAAGGTCAAGCCATGTCACCTATTTTTTTATTTCACAATGAACAAGCAACTTTGTTTTGAACAGTGTTACAACGCGCTCGAAACGAAAACTCGGTATTAGAGCAATAGGTTAAGATACAGATGACCCGTACACAGAAAGCTTCTATAAAGTCAAGCGTGTCTTTCGAGTCAAACAGATCAGGTACATTAATAGCGTAAAAGGAAAGAATAAATGCATTCTACAAAAGTCACTTATGTACAACGGCAAAGCCACACGAAAGTAGAAGCATGGTACATATGGGTTATCAAAATATTAAGACCAAGCATGGCCCCATTATTTCTGCTATGCCAACTTCAGCTTATGTTACGGTAGATTAGTACAAAAGTTCTTCCGTTTTTCAAGATTCTGTAATGTCTACGCTTCCATCGTCTCCCGACTTCTATATCTGGGTTTCTCCTGGAATAGTAATTCTTGTCCCGCAAAACAATGTCCAGTTTCTTTACAAAGCTGCGTTGCCTCATTTCGCCGGTAAATATTTATTTAGAGAGGTCTGGTAGGGTTCTGGCCTCTCTGTGATATTTCTGCATCGTGGCATCTTCGCTAGGATTCATCCACGGGGATTCCGTTACTGCAATTTAAAACACTATTAAGCACCTTAATAAATTAAAGAACCCTGTCGACTAATAATTTGATTTTGTCTCGTGATTTCGGATTTTATTATTATAGATTTCTTCTCGTTTTGTCATTTTTTATCTCACCCATGCTTTAAGAGTGTAAATTTTAATTTGGTTATATATACTTCTTTTAAAGCACTTGTAAAACCACCTGCTTCTTGGGTCGTACTGAATATGAGTCATTCTTCAGAGACAAAAGAAACCACGCTTAACCTGATTTTATACCATCAGATTCAGGTGACTCAGGCTTAGCCCCTCATAGTTACGTCAGACATTAAAACTTATTCTAAATAGTTCATCGTAAAAAAAATTTGAACACAACTCACCTACGATGACTATCCAGGTATGCGAATAGACGAAACACGTCATGCATGAGGCTTCGAGTATTGTAGTTGGGTTCCTCCCTCCAGCTTTCCTCTGGACAAATGCGCATTCTAGTAGTGCCGCTTTGAGGTCCGTGCAAACCAAGTGGCACATATACAGTGACCCAAGTTGGCGTCAATGTGGTTCCTTAAAAAGTGACACACAGTCAGTGGCACCTACCCACCGTGAAGGGCACACATTTTACACTGAACAACTTTCTGGATCGGCCCACGTTTTTGGCGGGATAGTCAGATAGCCTGAAAAAAGGTGCTTTGAAGTTTCCAACTGCAGGAACCAGCCTGTGCATTGCGATTTCTTTAAAAGCAATGCTTTCACAGTGGCGATTCCACAGGACATCGATTTTAGTTATGCAATTTCTATCGCTTACACCATATTTAGACGGTTTTCTTGGCTCACATATATTTCACTTTGATAGTTTTCGTCTATGACGCACCATATATTCAACATGAGGATGTACAATACTAGCGAGAATTTTCTATAAAGCACTAAATTACTTGTAAAATCTAGTAGTAGTAGTAGTAAACACTTTATTTAGGTCCTGAGAAGCTAGGCAGGGGGGCCTGCTAGCCGTTGGCTAGTCCCATGTCGGAACAGAGAGGCCGTGCCTCTGCGCTCGTTCACGGGCCCTCTGGACAGCCAGGAGTTGGACGTCTTGTCTGGGATCTGTGATGGCCTTCGTCCAGTCTTCTTCTTGGTTAAAATCCTGTAACACAGGGCACTGCCAGAGCATGTGATGTAATGAGCAAAATTCAGTGCCACAATCTGGGCATAATGGACCGATGTAGGGGTGAAGTTTGTTCAGAAAGCCCCTAGAGGGGTAGGACCCCGTCTGGAGCATGCGGAGCGTGCTAGATTGTGATCTGTTGAGCTTATGATGGGGGGAGGGAAAACTGTGCCTATCCCCTCTGTAATGTGATGTAATTTCGTGAAAAGTAACTAGAGGATCACTGTGGAAGAGCTCTCCCAAACTCACCCGAGGCACCATCCCGTCGCGGCATATGAAACCTCGCGCACGGTCGTGGGCTATCTCATTGAGGTTCAGGTGACCCGGTAATACGTCTGATCCCATGTGGGCTGGGAACCAGACTATGTGATGAATAGTGTCTGAGGGGGGTCTGCCGTTGATAATCCTGGCTGCCTGTTTGGCTATCAATCCCGATGCGAACGCTCTAATTGCCGCTGGGGAGTCCTTGTAAACTGTAGTGCGTGTTGTATCAAGTAATGCGAGAGCTATAGCAGCCTGCTCCGCCACGTCGACCAATGAGGTCTTTGGCGAAGTTGCCGAGAGGAGATCTTCCCTGTCATTGACTATAGCTACGGAAAACTTGTAGGAGCTCGTGTGTCGTGCCGCGTCAACAAAGGTCTCCGTTCCGGATAAGTTCTTTAGGAAAGCCCTAGCCCTTGCCAATCTTCGACCTTTATTGTGTTGTGGGTGGACGTTTTTTGGAAAAGGGTCTACAATAAAGGAATTCATTGTTTGATTATCAAGTTGCGTGGTTTCTCTCTGATTAAAACTAGGACAGAGGCCTGCCGCATCCAACAGTCTTCTGCCTGCTTTGGAGTTCGATAATCTAATAATTTGTGCTGATCTTTGCGCTTCAATTAACTCCGAAGTGGTGTTGTGTACTCCCAATTTCATGAGTTTCTCTGTGCTAGCCGTGATTGGAACACCAAGCACTTTTTGACACTTTTGCGCATGAGTGTATGTAATTTATCTTTCTCTATTTTTGTCCAAGAGAGGGCCATGACTAGGTAAATGACATGGCTCATGAGGAAAGCGTGGTGAAGCCCTAAGGAGTATATCCTCGCCTATGCCGCCTTTCTTGTTGGACACTCTCATAATTAATTTCAGAATGTTCTCTGTTTTCGTGGTGAGATGAGCTATAGACTTTGTGTTGCAGCCCTTCGAGTGTAATAAAAGCCCTAGAATTTTGATAGAGTCTACAATAGGGATGGTATACCCATCCCTGGTACGAACGCTAATGGGCACCTGATCGAGTGGGGTGAGTCCCCTAGCACCTCGTCTAGCCTGCCTGTACAGCAGGAGTTCCGACTTTCCAGGCGAAAGTGGAAGTCCCGCACCGTCCAGGAAAGAATCTGTAACGTCTAGAGCATCCTGTAGAGCTTGTTCGACCGTCGCCTCCGATCCTCCGGGACACGAGATTGTAATGTCCTCAGCATATAATGCATGACCAACATTAGGAATTGTTGCAAGGCTTTCCGACAATTTGCGCATTGCTATGTTGAACAGAAGTGGTCAGATAACTGCCCCTTGGGGTGTGCCCCTTCTTCCGTGTGTGAAAGACTCCGACACTGATTGCCTCAACTTTATGACCGCCGTCCTGCTCTCAAGGAAGGATTCAACGAAGGAGAAGAATTTAACTCCTAAGTTCAAGGCCGATATCTCCTTAAGGATGTAGCCATGTGTAATTGTGTCGAAGGCCATGGATCGATCTAGTGCGAGTACCCCTTTTACATCTTTGTTTTGAGAGTCTATGATCTGTGTTTTGAGCAGGAGCATGACATCCTGCGTGGAAAGCGAGGGCCTGAAACCCACCATATTGTACGGGAATAGCTCATTCCGCTCGATATGTCTCGATATCCTGTTATGCACTGCATGTTCCGCTACTTTGCTAATGCAAGTGTGATGGAATAGTTCGGCACGTATGTCTGTGTGCAGTCAGGCGGTAATAAACGTCAGAGACGCACGAACGGATTTAAACGAACATTTATATAACATGATGGAACTGAAACAAGGCAAACACTAAACACAGCATACAGAGCAAAAGTCCTTACACCAAACACGTCTACACGAGGTCCTACGCGCAGCGTTCGAGAGAAGAGCAAATAGGCCTCACGGATTCAGTACGGATGTCGTCGATCGGCGGTAGGTCGTCTCGAGCAGTCGCGACGATTTCTGTTGATGAACTAACGCACGACGACCCTCGTGGGAGGCGAGCCAAGGCCGGATGACAGCACGGGTCCTCAAATGAGGCAGGCGACGGCCCACGGCTGCATTACCGTGGCCAGAGCACTCGAACGGGTGTCAGGCGGGTGGCTTCCACCGCCACAACTCCACATGCCACCTCGAGCAAGAGGCGGCCTCCAAGCAAAGGCCTCAGGCCTCGAGCAAAGGCCTCGGTTAGGCCTCGAGCAATGGCCTCGGTTAGGCCTCGCCCCGGACACAGCCTGAAGCTGCTCCAACAGGCGGCAACGAGCAGGCAGCAGCCAGGCCTGCTCCAAACGGCGTCGCACCAGGCGCCACTCTGCGTCTGCACCGACAGGCAGGCGCGTTGTCCTCAGGGCCGCCTCAGGTACCGCGGCAGGAGCTCCCGGAACAGCGCACTGGTCCTGCGTCTTCCAGTCACGAGCCCACTCTGCCCGTCCAGCACCCGCGTCTTCTTCTTCCTTTTTCTCTTGCTTCGTTTTTTTTTGAGCGCTGCCAAGCGCGCAAGCTGCCCCTGATGATGATGTCCCCAGCACATGGCTCGTACCCACTTTGAAGCTGTCCCTAGCTCGCCTTCTTCTGTTTCTTCATTCTTCATTCACATGTCTCGATAGTTGTCAAACCGTCCACGCACATACACAACACTGATAAGGTCACTGCACTACAGCAAGAAATAAGGGAGATAGGACGGAGATTCTCCAAGCTAGGTGATTTACCTGGCTTGGGGATTAAGACCACTGTGGCCTTTTTCCAACTGTACGGTACTACACCCTCCTCCCATACCCTGTTTACCTCGTTCACTAAGGAATGAATGGCTTTGTCGTCTAAATTTCTTAAGAGCCGGTTTGCGACTCCATCGGGGCCTGGGGCAGACCTTCCGTTAAGATTATGCAGCACTTCCCTGATCTCAGCTTCCGAGAAGGGAGCGTCCAGCTCTGGGGCAGGCGCGCCCTCATATCGAGGGTGGGAAGAGCTTGAGCTTTGGTGAAGTGGAAGGTAATTGTTGGCTAATTTCCTAAATATGGATGCTTCTGAGATGCCGTCCCTTAGCTCCTTATTAATAAGTCGGTCTATGGCTAGTCTCTGATTACCTTTCGATTGTCCATCGTCTAGGAGATGTTTGAAGAGGCTCCATTTACCTCCTTTTCGCATTTTCCCGTCCGCTGCCGAGCGGGCGTCCCTCCACTGCTGCTTATTTAATTCGGAGCAATGCTGCTCAATGTGCGTATTGAACTTGGCGATCTTTTTCCGCAGTCTCCGATTGAGTCTTTGTGTTTTCCACCTCTCGAGGAGAGAGCGTTTGGCTTTCAGGAGGTGCGCTAACCTTGCACCCATCCCTGAGGCATTAAATTCTGTGACTATTTCCTTGGTGGCCTTCTCGACATCCTTCTGGATATGTACAAAGAGTTCACTGAAGGTGTCGTATACTGCCTCATCTTCACCTCTTATTTTCCTAAAGAGGTCCTAGTCTGTGTATTTGTACGTTTTGGGGGAGGTGCTATTATTTCCATCCTGAGTTCTATTATGTAGTGGTCGCTCGCCAAGTTCTCCTGTAAGTTTGACCATTTCGCCTCCGCATTTCTACTGAAGCTGAGATCAGGCGTCGTGTCTCTGGCGACCGAATTTCCCAGCCTCATTGGGAAACGTGGGTCCGAGATTAGCGTTAGGTTTAGGTCTGTACTAGCTGAAACTAGATTGGCCCCTTTCTTTGTTCGTGCTACGTAACCCCAAGCCGGGTGGGGAGCATTGAAATCTCCAGCCACTGTTAAGGGGTGCGATCTCGAGGTGGTTACGACTCTATTTAGGAGTGAGTGGAGGTTATGCTTATAAGCCGAAGGAGAGCTGTACAAGTTGAGAATGAAAATGTTACGCCGGATTTTGCCATTGGGGATGATTTCAATTAATTGTGCCTCGAGACCGGATCTCTTATCCGAGTTACAAATTTTGACTTCGTTTTCTTGAAGAGAGATGTCTTTCTTGACAAACGTGCGATACCTCTGCCATTTTCTCCCTTTTGGCTAACCGAACGGTAGCCCGATAGATTTACATTATCGCTGAGAGTTTCCTGCAAGAGCAGGACGTGCGGCGTTGACGCTTGTGATTTGATGAGCTGCAGTAGAGCAGCTTTACGCCTTAAGAAGCTTGCACAATTCCACTGCCAAATAAGTATGTTTCCGGTTTATCCCGCCATTTTGAATTATATTAAATTAGCAAAGCCTGCAGCGAACTCGTGTTATCCGGATCCTGCTGTACTTTCTTGACTTTTCTAATGGTGCTAGCGGTGGTGGTCTCGATTTTGCTAGAGTCTATCGTTTTCATTTTAGACTCGAGGATTCCTACTCTACGTGTCAGGTGGGAGATGTTCCCGTTCATGTGCTCGATAGTGCTTGATTGAATGGCTAAGGCCTCTCTCATCTGCTTGAGGGATTCCTCAATCGCCGCAAAAGACGCGAGTACGTTTGGCTCTGGCTTAGGGACCTGAGCGGGGGTCTGGTCAGTTTGCATGGCCTCTCTTTCCGTAGTCGCGGGGGAGAAACAGCTTTGCGCTTATTCGACCCTTCAGCTTGAACCGGGATGGGTGAGTCTATTTCGGGGGGTTCACGTGAGTTACGGAAGAGCTCGAACTCGGACCTCAACTTTCGTAGTGCCTCTTTAAGTTCTGCATTTTCTTTCTTAAGCATTAAAATCTCAGATTGTTCTTTCTTATGCTCCGGCGAGATGCCCTGTGTTACTTTTTTGCCGCTTTGGATGTTCAGCCTGGCCTTGTCCGCCCAGGACATTGGTTCCTGGATTCGGACCCTGGAGCCTGGACGTCCTCTCGAACGGGATCATCTGCTGCTATTGTCGCGCCCTCTGGAGCGTGAGCGCGACCTGCTGCCGGGGCGCCCCCTGGAACGAGAGCGGGAGCGCCCTCTAGATGCCGATCTATGGCGGCGGGGAGAGGAGAATGTCTTCTCTCCCGCCATTGCTTCTCCGCCGCCAGATGTGTCGGAGCCACGTGGACCTGACGCCAGCTGTGTGTGCTGTGCGCGCCTGCGGCGCCGCCGTCTTTGGCGCACAATGTACGGCACCTGAAAGCGCTGTTTGCACTTGCGGTCAGCCGTTTGGTGTGCGCCACCACAAATTGCGCACTTGGGATTGCATTGATGATCCTCTGATGGTGTCCGCATTCCGCATCCGCGGCATTTTTTCTGATCTTCGCCCTTCGGGCCAACATCGGCCCTGTAGCTCAATTCTCCACACGCGTAACAAACGTCCATTTGCCTGCGATACAAGGAACAAGGGTAGCGAACACCATCACACACGACGTTTTGGGGGACCTTTTGTCCGTCGAACAACACGATCACTGTTGGTGTTATCTTGATTCTTCGAACACCCAGAGCGCCGGGGTTCCTCCGGTTGACGATCATCTCCTTCAGTTCTGCATCACTGAGATCCAGGTTGATTCCGCGGATCACTCCTTTACATGTGTCGTCGGACGCAGCCACGTAGGCCGCTACTGCTATGACGATATTACCCATACAGATCTGTTGGACCCTGGCGTAGGCGCGCGCGTTCGCCTCGAATGGCGTGGCAGCCACAAGAATGTTCTGGAAGGGGTTCGTGCACAACGTGTCGTCGAACACCTGCTCCGCTGTTAGGGAAGCCGCCTTGGCGAGCGCACGCTTGGACATAATAAGGTCTGTCGTCTTAACATCCAACCCTCCACGAGGCCGTATAATGGTCTTAAAGTCATCCCTAGGAAGGTTCGGGATTCTGGAAGCTTCCACGACTCGTCTAAATACGTTCTGTGGGGCAGTGCTGCATCCGCCATTACCGCTTCCTTTCGCTGACGTGGGCACGTTAGAATCAGCCCGCTCGGTGTGTTTTTCTTCTTGCTCACCACTTCGATCCTGCCTGAGCACTCCGCTTCCTCCGGATTGATTTCCATGCCTTCTACAACTGATGTGTTGGAGGCCATTCTCTAGCTCGACGACGCGTTGGGCCAAGGCTCGCCGCCCGCCCGACCGCACCTGGCATGTTAGGCGTAGCTGCGCGTCAACGTCGCGTAGGGTAAAAGGTCTCGGGGAAGACCGAAAAATCCACCCACCGGTAAGATTCTGGTATCCGCTTGTTGCTTGCAACAAGCTGCGTCGAATGATGGACAATTCTTGTGGGTTGAGGCAAAAAATCCGATCCAGAACGTTTGTAGAGACGGGAGCCAATGTGCTCGCACATGTGCGTTCGTAGTCGTCATCTCTGTAAAATCTAGTAATTTGCGTAAACAAGGAATAGGATTTGGAGTCAAGCAAGATAATACTTACTTTTTCCAGCTTGAGCAACGCGTCCTGCTATCCAACCCCTGCTAGGTCTTGTAACGTGAAATAATGTTTAACTTCCAAAAGACATGCGCTTTAAACGTATTAAGAAAATTTTGTGCAAGCAACAATTATTGATGACCGCATCAACAGCGTCGTTACTTTACCTTCAGAAGGTAAAGTATTAAATAATCCTGGGGACTTCACACTTGAAGTGCGTTCAGTAGCTGGTATGCTCCTGTTAAAATTATTACAGTGCTTTCTTGATCGTAGATTACGTGAATCTTTCACCACAATCCATTAAAGCAGCTAACTATTGTTTCAAGTATTAAAATAAAATTATGCACCATTTTGTTGGTCCAAAACGTATGACGCCTTGTTCGGCCGTATGGAGGCTCCCGTCTAGCTACCATGTTATTGAAATGTTAACAATGGCCTAAAAAACTTTAGCGGCTGGAATTCTCGTGATTGGTTTTTAAAAAAATATTTCTTGCCTAAAAAACATTTTTTTCCCAATCAGTGGGCGTTAGGCATCGAACAGTGGACAGCTCCGTTATTTGACAAGCTTGATGCAGTTTAAAACTATAGACTAGGTTGCACAGTTACAAAGCAATCTTCTTCCATTTCGATTTCTTTTCGTAGTTTAGAAAAAAAACCACATGCTATTGCTGTGAATAACGCACAAAGGAGACGACGACGCAATTGGAGAAGTAACGAAAACAAATTCACTTATTTGAGCTTCTCAGCTGTGTTTCTGCTTGTGTCCTCGTCCACTTTACGCTACAGTCTTTAAAAATTATTTCCGATTTGCCCAACTCACTTTAATTCTACGCTCCTGCTGCTTTGGGTACTATAGCAGGAAACACGAGGCGGTTTGTTTGAATGCAAATGCAGAGGAGAAAATGAAGTGAAATGTATAAAAAAACTGTATATCAAACATTATATGAATGAGGGTGTCTGACTCTTGATCTTGTAAACGGAATTGCGCCCGCTGGAAAGAGTATCTCGAGCCTGAGTTCTAATGTTGCACACCTCTTGAAACAGTACAAGCAATAGCATTTTCCACAATCTTGAATAATACTTGACGCGCACATCAACAGTAGGACAATAAAGACCAATGTGTGGGAATATTACTTCCATACGAGACATTTAGTTATACATGGACACTAATTATTTCCATACGATATACAGCACTCTTCGTGAAGACAGCCCAAACAATGCGAAAAGCTGGTGGCAAAATACACAGAGCGCTACGGGCCGTCTTTCGCGATGTTCGAATTAAGATGCTGCACCCGCCGGGGTGGCTCAGTCAGCTAAGCCGTTGCGCTGCTGCGCACGAGGTGTCGGGATCGAATCCCGGCCGCGGCGGCGGCATTTCGATGGAGGCGAAATGCAAAAACGCCCGTGTGCTTGCGTTGTAGTGCACGTTAAAGAACCCCAGGTGGCCAAAATTAATCCGGAGCCCTCCTGTACGGCATGCCTGATAATCAGAGCTGGTTTTGGCACGTAAAACCGCAGAAAGAAGAACTAGAACAATTAAGATTCTACAATACCAACTATAGCTGGGACTAAAATCCTAGTGTGGTGCTTTTTAATGTCCTGCAAATGTTACTATATGTCTCCAGTTTTCCCAGTTATTCTGCATTTTATACCTTACAGTGTGCGTTGTGCTGGTTTCACTTTGCAGGCTACTACCTTCTGCTCGACGCAGATGACCTGGCAAAGGCTCCTGCTGGCAGTGTACAGAGTCAGAATCTGCCGCTGGGTCCTTCGGCATGCTTCAAGCTTTACTATTTTATGAAAAAAGATTGTGAGTTTGCTGCTACACATATGTTTATAGTAATATAAAGCAAAAATCAAAAAAGAACGTCAGGTAGAAAATTCCCTACTCAAATGTCTCGTACGCACTCCAATAATGCCATCTATTCCACATGATTCATATGAAATTTTTGCCAACTTTATGCGAAATCCACTTAGATTTTATAAAAATTATACGGTAATCACGCCGAAAATGTATACAAAACTTGGACTGACATATGGAATGTTTGATTAGGCTTATAATGCTGCCCACGTCAGAGTACGTTCACTATTTCTGCAAATCAGTATATAACAATCAAACATTGCCCAAAATAGCTGAACAATATTATCGCCACACCACGACCACCAGCTCCAGGAACATAAATTTGTTCAAGTCCACTATGACAAAAATTAAAACTCAGTGCTTAGTAAACTAATACAGACTGGTTATACTGTCACTATTGAATGCGAAATGAGATAATAATAGAATATTACGAGAATATCTTCAGCAAACATAGGAAGGCACTGACGGCAAGCAGTCTGGATACGCTGACTGCATGCTGCCAATTCGTGGTACAAAACGATTCTACTCGAAAATCACTTGTGTGTTGTTTAGAGAAAGGTTCACAGCTTGCCGTATTGAGACCGTCTTACCGAAGAACTGGTGCCTTTCTTGCGTGCAAGTCTTTATACGTACTTCATAAGGCTCAAACATCGACCTCAGTGTGACAGAGGCAGAAGCCCAGAAAGGCACGGAGGTTAACCAGACGCACTTCCGGTTTGCCCCCATACAATGGGTGAAGATAACAAAGGGTCGGAAAGAGAGAAACAAAGCAAGAGCGAAAGTGTACTAGTTTTGCGCACGTTTTTAGTTGCACACCAAGTTGACATCACTAATATCCTCACTGCGACATATGTAAAATACGAATCGTGGAGAGCGCGCCCGAAGGTACGGTGTGTGCCACCTGCTTGCAACATTCCGTTAAGGCTAGCTGGTTTACATGAAGAGTCGAAAAAAATGTCAGCCGTAACATGGTAATCTTACGTACGCCTTCAATTCTTCATTTTGGAATTAGCACTAGGAGCGCAAAATGCATGTATCCACACCTTTTACTCCTTGAGCGAGATATTGCGCCAGCGGATGAGTCCAGTGTGCATTCGCGTTTCCAGTCTTTATTGCCTACTTTTGCTCATAATATTGCCATGCCAATATCTCGGCAAAATCTGCTTGTTGGTACGCTTCAAAGCCAAATAAAGTGTATTCTTGGCTGCGATCACAACTTCACAACTGGTACACAGTGCAGTCCAAGACTTCGGCCATCGTCTCTGACGTTATGAAATGCGAGGGCCAGTATAAATTACTCAGCCCTCTTGACTGTATACGTTGAATTAAGGTATTTTAGAAACGCTTCGTGGCTAGCATCACCGGTGGGAAAAACCTAGCATAACCTGCAAAAGGCATTTTATTATAGATGTAGAAGGCTTATTAAAATAGGCATACTTAGTGTCAGGATTCCGTAATAAGTACTGTTTTTAACACCTTAATACTACATGTGAACCGTACTTTCAGCTCAAGTGAGGAATGCATTTTATTCTAATAGCTCACAAAACATATGCCAGATACCGCATTTGATCATACGGGAATAGGATAATGTGGCTTGTAACGTTAAAAAAATAGGATAAACATTTAGTGTATATTACATTTGCTTGCCCTTCACAGCTGGAGCATCGGTGACTGTTGCGTTCATCGGCCACACTGGGGAATTAGCCGGCCGTCCACAGATAGTGCAAGCCACTGAGCCAAGTCAGTGGACACCTCTCTCAATTGAACGCTCCGATCTTCCCCAAGTCTTCTCGGTATGCAACAATGCATGTGCGAGTGAATTGGATTAGTATGTAGGAAGAGGTGATGTGCGGCTCAATTTCATGCACAAATCACTTCCCTTTAAACTAATTTTCGAGCCGCAGTGCACACAGTTCGAGCATTTAGCATCCGACAAGCAGCGTTTGACCATCTTCTATGCGTCCAATTTCTTGGTACTATGTTAAACAGTGAACATTAATGTGTATGCACCTTAGAAGGGTAGTGGTTTGGGCTAGTTGGTTTTCCATGAGACTGTGTGGTGTAGCGCGAAACAAGACGAGGGACACTGGGAAACCAGGGACGGTATTCTGTAAGAGTCTACCAAGTGGACTGTCCATTTCGGCGACCGTTGATTCGCTGCTGCTTGACGTGCAGGAAAGTGCCAGCCAGTATCCTTCCTGCACGTCAAGCAGCAGCGAATCAACGGTGGCAGAAATGGCGAAATGGACAGTCCACTAGGTAGACTCTTACAGAATACCGCCCCAGGACGAGCGTTTTCTGCCAACTGAATAAACATTTCAGTTTGCAGTAAGCGCTCGTCCTCGTTTCTCAGTGTCACTCGTCTTGTTTCGCGCTACACCACACAGTCAAGTGTATGCCCCACTTTCATTATTATCCGTGAATTTCGGCATCTGCAATATCAGTGGCAATATAGTGTTCTTGCACTTGGCATGGCGTCGCGGGTTCTGGGTCCCGGCAACAGAGGCTGCATTTATATAAAGCCAAAATGCTAACATATTCTCATCTTTTATTTGACCTGCACACTAAAGAACCACATATTCTAGGAATGAAAAAAGATCAATATCCCTGCAATACGGCACCTCTCCAAAGCCGAAGAGTTATTTTAAAATAGTAAACACATCAGTCAACTCTATTGTCATACCTTCACAAGATGACAAACAGTGGAGATTTATGACGATAAAAAGGAAGTGCGGAGGACTGTTGTAAGCCACACTTAGCCTCTGCAGCATGCTTCGCAGCATTCATTACCTGATACTGGGTTTTATAGTGTAAATAGACACCATCTAACGAAACATCTAAAAAGACACACGGAGACAGGGTTTTCAATGTGGGCTTGATTAAGTAGTTAAATTGCGCATAATATTGTTACGCGCTATGCCGAGCATGGAAGAATGCGCTAGAAAGACGGTGAAGACGACGATCTGGGTAGCGCTCCTGTTCTTGTTTTGCCATCTTGCCTGCAGCCATCTCTCTCTGTATATATCTTGTAAATATAATTTTCATATCCCTTTTTGCTACTCTCATCCCCGTAGAAATATGGCAGAATACAGCTATTTTAGAGAACGTAGTTAAGGAGCAAAGCAATCTCACCACTACAATCAAATTTCTGGTTTGAAATTGCCACAGCCACATGTATAGCCTTTGCAAAAATTTATAGGTTATTCCGCGATATCACCATCAAGACTAAAGTTGCAGCCTACTGGTGTTCTGTCCGAATCATTAAATTTAAAATCGACATTGTTATACCAGCGCCACACGGGCACTCGTTAACACCCTTCAACTAATGAAGCACGAGCTTCCCAAAGAGAGTTCGATATCAAGGGAGTTGTGCTCCTCTCACACGAAAATTAGCAACATTTTCACAAAAGCTTCCAGGGGCACACAAAGAGCTCTCCGGCTTAAGTACACGCACAAAAATTTCACCTGGAATTTCTTCAAAAACATTTTAGCCTAGAGTTATCTCAATAAATGATCACTATCAAAATTGCTGTACAAAAGTCGACTCCTTGTTTACAATTAAAATGCTAACGATAAACGTAGCGATGCTAAGGGCGACGCCAGCAACCATGTGTTACCCGCGTTTCTGTGCACGGCGTAGCATTGCTACTGACTTTGGCAGTTTTTGTTGAAATCTTGTGCCCTCACCGCAACATTTTGTTTTCTGCCATGTCGCGCATGGTTGTGAAGCACGATGCAGCACCATCACAACATGTTAGATGCGCAGTAGATCTTGCCGCGAGCAAGAGGAGGATGGCGCATGTTTGTACAATCAAGGGGCCTTCTCGCTCTAGCGTACAAGAAAGCAGCAAGCATTGCTTGAAGTGCTTATGCAACCCAAATTGTTATATTTTCTTGTAAAGGTAAACCAAAGAGAAACAACAATATGAATTTCAGTTCGATGTCACGCACTCTTGAAGTGAGAGTAGCTGTCCAGAAGTTTCCCGGCTATCAAGTTAGTTCATCGCCAATGTCCCTTCACCAAAAACTCCATATAACCCTCTTTGCGGAAGGGCGACACTTTGAAACCAAGTGCATCTCCCACGAGATAAAGAAGGAGTTAAGAAGTTCAGGGGGCGATTTAGCGGTACATGCGAGAGAAATGAGTTAGCATTATACGTCGCACCTTCTTGAGGTCCTGAATCCGTCATTTAAACCGCGTTCAGAAATTGAGCAAAATGAACAGTGTGGTTCAGGAGCTCACACGAGACACGTCCTGCCTCTTCGAGAAGCGAAGTGCAACTTGCGGTGGACCGGAGCAGATCGCCGTCAGTTGTACTATACATACATATATACATACATACCGTAAATACATAGATACATACCTACATACATGCATACATACATAGGTACATACATACATAGGTGCATACGTACATAGATACGTACGTACATACATACATAGGTACATAACATACATACATACATACATACATACATACATACATACATACATACATACATACATACATACATACATACATACATACATACATACATACATACATACATACATACTTACATATACACTCTTCTAAGCTTCTAAGTTCGGTCATCTCTCTACCTCTATCAGTGACTGGCTTCCAACACTTCACACACATGATTTTTTATACTTTGACAGTCGTAATGCTAACGCATTAAAAGCAGTTCGCTGCTGCCCTTGTGACACGGCTATTACTTTGCTGGTTGATAAGAATATTATGCGAAGTTGCTTTCGTATATGGTGAAGCCAGCTCCTCACAAGAAGGGGGCGCTAGCATAAACTTGCGTCCCCGCCTTTTGGTGGCAGCGGAATAGATCCGTTGTGGGAAGATTACCGTGTGTTCCAGACCAGCGAGTAACTCGCGGTGACTCTCCCGGAGCGTCTGGTGCCGACAGGTGGTGATACAACTTTGTGCTAGCACTCCCTGTGCAGCAGCTGACTTTACCATATAAGAAATCAATTCTACATATTTTTAAATATTTTACCAGCCAAGTAACTGTGTCAAACATTGCATTGAACGATTGCGCCAATGAAATTCGGTCTTTCTGCAAATTTTCACTAAGGACGGGGCAGCGATAAGTTAAAAATCATTTTTGTATAATTTTGAAGAAAAAGAGCACACTCTTGTATATTTGTTCGGTTGTGTGGTATGGTTTCCATTGGACGCTTGACACCGCAGGCCACTGTATTGTGAGTACGATGGATTCGCTGCAGGGCGTTGGAGTCATACCAGGAGACCTCCCTCTGAGAGCATGTAGACAGCCTAATGCTAGCAGGCAACATAGCACGTACACTTTTCAAAAAGCCTGTGCCAGCTCTCACGTATAAACACGAACAACTTTGCAATGTGTGCGATGAATACATTTCACCATTTTGGGTAATTATTGTAATAAGAATTTCTATTTTAACTGAAAGACCTCTAAATTAAGCAATGGGGGGGGGGGGGGGGCAGTGCTCTTTCGCGCAAATCCCGGCCAAGGTAAGCTCTCAAGCAGCAAAAAGATTCATTGAAGGCAAAGCACGTATGGCCTAATGGGAAACCGCAGTGTTATGACATCGTTACTAAATATTTGATGCTTTATCCTAATGCATAAGTCGGTAAAGAAAGCTTATATGATGACGCTGCAGAGAATGTCACTTCGATCATTTTAAAAGCACTTTGTCTATAACAAAGTTCATCTTTTGCTCAAGATGATTACAAGACAAAAGAGGAGGGGCATAATGGAATCGCTGGGGAACCTTCTCCGGGGGGATCATCGTAAAGTGAGGCAAGACACTGTTATAACTCCCATAAGTCTTGCTACTACTACAGCACTGCTTCCATGCAAGAAAACTAACAACTACTGGACCCCATTTTAACACGACAGCGTTAAGGTTCCCGTGTCGCAGAAAATCCGGCGTCGGTGTCGGCGTTGGTGTCGACTTCGGCGTTAAGCATCGGCGTCTGGCGGAAATAATCATGCCGAACCAGATCATCCCGAACTGCCCCGACCACACAGGCCCTCCGCGTGGCGCAAGGTGTTAGTGAACAAAAATAGAATTTCTCAAAGTAAAATGCGTCATAAAAATCTTAACGTATGACTTAACCACAACTACAGGCGTGATAACGACGGATTGTAATTTGCATATACGAGAAAAAAGCCTGATAAGCAGCCAAGAATCTTTTAATGTTATCGCGTTCCACTATTAAAGGCAAAGCTTAAGCGTCCCCCAATTCTGATGGTGTTTCGCTGTACTTTGGTTCTAGGCAACATTGAGGGGAATGTTGAAAACCGAGCCTTTCTAAATTTTGGACACGCGCGCGCCTCCAGGCAACTGCAAACAATTAATAAAACAATACAAAAAGGTCTTAGGGCCTTCACATTTTGATATAAGATGGTTTAAACTGCTACTGTAAAAATGTCTTCCCAGCCATGCATTTGTGTTTAAAAGTGAAGCCGACTTTGAGGGGATCAATGTAAGCTTGGTCTTTGTAAAGTGTCTTTTCCACGTTGAGATTTGCACTGAGACCTATTCATAAAGAAAAATGCGATGCGAACGGAGCCATATAACGCTATCGCGTTCCACTCTTAAAGGCGAAGCTTAAGCATCCTCCAATTTTTTCTACAACGTAGTGGTGCTGACGCCGGTTTGGTTGCGATTTCACGGCATCTAGTTGCGAAAGCATAGCTTAACTGCGTTTTGGGCAAATTAACCAATATTTGTCTTACCACTAGATGTAAAATTCTTTGTTAAAACTTATCAGCTGAAAATATGCAATCACAACATTTTGTAAGCTGATTAAAATTAAACGTCTACAATGCAGATCACGCGCATTGTGTGATTCGCATCTGGAAATGGTTAAGGAAGAAATAATTATTGTTCAGTCTTTACTGCCTGTCGGCAGCATGCGTGGACCACGTAGTACAAAGTGATTATTACTTCTGGCATCTCTAAGCAAGTGTTTATATCGCATTGCGCAGGTTGTAATCACTGGCCAGACTGCACGTGGTCGTAGTGACGTCGCCATTGATGACATCGACGTGCGCCGTGGCAAATGCGAAGGGACACCGCTACCCACGAAAGCCCCAGCAACCGGTATGTTCTAGATTACCTGGAGAGCCCAAGTCTCGGTAGAAGTACAGGTGCCCTTAAGGCGTAAACTTGCATTAGAGTTCGACAGCGTGTTAAAAAACAACAAAACAAAAACAATGTAATATGAAAACATTGCTTTGGAACAATTTTTATGCTAGTTCACAGAGCTGTGCGTGGCTCTAAAGGGGGGGGGGGGGGGAGAAATGCTTGTTCAAATCGGTGGAGTGTTACACTAAGGGCTCATGTTTGCATATGAACAGTTCTCTTCGCAGTAACTGTTCTTAGAATGTAGCAAATGAAGAAGAGCTGGTGGAATAAGACCCATAAGAAAATCTGGAAGGCACAGATTTTGAGTATGGCACCTATAAAACGACGACTCGGAAACGCAACGAGCACGAGAAGCTTACTGCATTTCCCAGATTTATATAAGTGCAGTAGGGTACATGATGTCGAACCGAGCCACATTTAAACCAAAAACCGGAACAGAACCGTTATATTATGCTGAACAGTAACCGAACCGGACCTTAATTTCCCGCCATCTTGAAAGCGAACCTGAAATGAAACCTACTAGAGGAAGATTTCCGAAGATGTTCTACAAACGGATCAGAACAGCATGTGGACCCTCTGCCAGGGCACGTTAAAAGGCAAATGTTTGACAAAGCTCAAAGCCTCCCGTAGTCGCCAAACGATTCCCACGGGACAGGCAAGACTCATATAACCTCAAATAACCACAACGGAGTCGTTACACTCATATGCTTTCGGATGTTTTCAGGGCTCAAGTACATCTTGTCAGGCGACCGAAACCGACTGACTCCAGCAATGCTCCATGACGTTCGGCTTCTCCGTTCGTTTTCAGTGGGGGAAATACATGTGCAATTTGTGTGTAATTATTTTTCGATGCTGAAACTAAAACGGGGAAGGAGAGCCACTATTTGAATTTAGAGACTATGTATAGGTACACGGTAACAGGTGCACTGAAAGAAAATATGAAGTCGAGTTTCATTGAAAGATTAGGCTACTGACATCCGTAGCGAGAACAGTGCTTTTGTAAGGAAAACAATTATGAAAATGAAAAAAATCGGAGTTGGGCTAGCCATTGCTGACTATGGTACCTTTCAGGTGGCGTCAGAACAGACTGATTCATTCGCAGAGAGTGGCTAAGCAGTAGGTCACGTTGGGATTGCATCAACTTGACCGCTTTGGCACCGGCGACTTTAATTGAAGAGCAGCAGCGGCACTTTCGCGGGCAATTCACTACGCAACAAGGCCATATATTGTCACGCAGAAAGTATATATATTGCCACGAGGTCTCGAGCTGCGGCGAGCGCGCGCCAGTATTCAGGCAAGGAGAGAAGAAGAAGAGGCTTTTCGTTTTTGTGGTCAGCCATCTTCCTGGCTAGTACTCGTCTCTGCCGGTGCAGGACTTCTTGCTCTGAAGGCCTTCTGTTGCACGTGACAAACTGGTGGAGGTGCTGGGTAGTCCCAGCAAATGTCCTACACGCCTCCTGGTAGCCCTGTGCCTACAGTGACAACACCTGTTCACCGGCCAGCCGAAGAGTCCGAGGATTGCCCCCTGAGCTTGGACCTCTTCCCGAGACTACGTCAGCTACGCACCAAAGCGGTATGGAAGGCACTACTAGTGCTGCTTACTATACGCTACAGAAAGTGCCAAAAGTCTTCCATGGCTCCATCCTTGAGGATGTCGAAGACTGGTTGGCTCAGTTCCAACGCGTCGCTGATTTCAATGGGTGGACCGATGCGAACAAGCTGAAGAATGTATACTTTAGCCTGGAGGATGGCGCTCGCACCTGGTAAGAGAACCGCGAACCCTTCTCGTCGTGGAGCGACTTTTGTCGTCATCTGCGGGCAAGTTACGCCAATGCTGATCGCTGTGAACGTGCCGAGCGGGCCATTCAGTCGCGCATCCAAATGCCCAACGAAAGTGTGATGATGTACGTTGAGGACATGACGCGCCTCTTTCGTCGAGCTGACCCGGACATGGCAGAAGATAGGAAGCTCCGGCACTAATGCGAGGGGTTAAGGAGCAGCTTTTCGCTGGCCTTGTTCGGTAGTCCCCCGACGACTGTGGCCGAGTTCTTAACGGAAGCCACGACAATGGAAAAAGTGCTTCAGCAGCGGTCAGCAGTGTACGACCGGCAAATCAGCGTCGCGTCATCGATGGATCAGATCGGAGCTGCCGGAGGTAGCATGAACATCGACTCCCTCTGCGACCTCATCCGATCAGTGGTACGCGACGAGCTGCAAAGAATACACTGCCCGCCTCAACCTGCTGCGGGATCCATATCCAGCCTCATCAGGAACGAGGTGCAGCATGCTCTGCAAGTCCCGCTTGCCAGGGAGGTCACACCACCTGTGCCGACGGAGCTTCGGCGCGCATCATACGCGGAAGCTGCGAGCCGGTATATTCCTGCTTCTCCGCGCTTCGTCCGCCCCACACCTCACGATACACTTCCATCAGTGCAACCGATCCAGCACTTGGAGAACCGCCAACCACTTCAAAGAAAATCGGATGTCTGGCGCACACCGGACAGGCGACCGCTGTGCTATCACTGTGGCGAAGCCGGACATGTGTACCGTGAATGCCCATATCGCCGCCTTGGACTTCAGTGTTTTGCCGTCGACTCTCCAAGGCCAAGATTCGGCGAAAGACCAAGAGCCATTGAGGAATACCTGTCTCAACAGCGCATGCCACTGCCCTTGCGACGGCAGTCACGGTCACCGTCGCCGAGACGATTTTCCCCAAATTCCCGGAGCTCCCCAGTGGCGGCGCAGGGGCGTTCGCCAAGCCCTAGACGGGAAAACTAAAGACAGCGACCTTCGGGGGCGAGGCCGCTGATAATCGACGCAAGCAAGGCCTCCCAGCGACGCGACCAGGTACCGGCAGTGATTCGACAACAACTGAACTCGGAAGCCGACTGTCTTTGGATATACCTGTGGTGCTCGACGGTCACCATGAAGTCAGTGCGTTATTGGACACAGGGGCTGATTACTCGATCGTGAGCCGAAAACTAGCGACACACCTGAAGAAAGTAGTTACGCCTTGGTACGGAACACAAATTCGTACTGCCGGCGGACATGTAGTCACCCCACTTGGTATATGCACACTCCGAGTTGGCATTCGTGGACGTACGTTTCTCTTCAGTTGCCTTGTACTTCGCGAATGTTCCCGAGACATCATCCTGGGAATCGACTTTCTACGGGAATATGGCGCTATTATCGACCTGCGGGAGCGCACCGTGACCTTCTCGACAGAGAGAGCAGCAGACAAAACCGACGACAGCCATCTCAGCACGTTTCGCGTTTATGCCGACAACGTCGCGTTACCCCCCCCCTCCCCCCGTTCGAGTGTCCTCGTTGATGTCGTGCGTGACAAGTTACGTGATGGTGAGGCAGTCGCTGAACGCAACATGTCGCTCTTGCTCACACTAGGTCTCTGCGACGCTCGCAGCCTCGTCACGCTTCGTGACGGACGTTCTACGCTGCTTGTGACGAATTTTAGTAATGAGCACCGTCACCTTTTTCGTCGCACTGCCATCGCTCTCGCCTACCACATAACAGAGACTGCTGAATGTTTTACGTCTGCATCACTGGACAATGCTCTCCAATCGACACCGGGGGCTGCGACGGCATCACTAAGCAAAGTAGACATTAATTTGACTCTACCGGAGGAACAACAAATAGCGCTGCATGAATTGCTGCTTCAATTCCAAGAATGTTTCGCCTCGTCCTCTAAGGTGCGTCAGACGCCCATCACGAAACACCGAATCATTACATATACCGACGTCTCGCCCATAAAACAACAGCCTTACCGAGTTTCGGCCAAAGAACGGGACGCGATACATACGCAAGTCGAAGAGATGCTTCAGGACGATGTTATACAGCCTTCCAAAAGTCCCTGGTCATCGCCGGTCGTCCTCGTGAAGAAGAAGGATGGAACACTACGTTTCTGCGTTGACTACAGGCGGCTAAGCAGCGTGACTAAAAAAGACGTCTATCCACTGCCCCGCATCGATGATTCACTCGACAGACTGTATATATATATATATATATATATATATATATATATATATATATATATATTGCGAGCGCTAACTGTGCAGTTCATCATCGTCTTTATGTGTATATACCCATCCTCATAATCATCATCATTTTCTCGGGTTGGTGTTCGTGGGCTGTCTCGCACTGTGTCACAATAGAAGAGCTCTGCCTTCGTCCCGTGCGTCATCTCACAGTATATATATATATTATAATATATACTTGCGTGGTTTATTATATATATATATATATATATATATATATATATATATATATATATATATATATAATAAACCACGCAACACCAGCACTGATACCGTTATCAGTGAGCACGGGAAATTTCGGAGGCGTACGCCAACAAAAAGAGAGCTTCTTCGGGCATCAGCACACCTTCGCTTTTATTATGTCCCAAGGAGATTCCGTGTACTGACAGCTAGATTTAATTGGTTTGCGTGCGTCTTGTCATTTGCTATCTCCTTTTTACCAATGTCGCCGTCACTTTTCTTAGTGTTGTCTCTTTGGTTGTTTGTTGTTTAAATCTGAACACGATATCATTCAGAGAATACTTCACTTTTTATTTGAACTATCCTGTTTCAGAAACCACAACTCCTGTTCAAACTACAACGCCAGCAGTTTCGCAGCCGGTGTCTACGCAGGAATCTACTTCAACGGGTAACAAAAGAGTGATATTCGGTTTGTTGTATGCTTTTTTCTGTAACTGGAACTGTCAGTGGTGGAAGATTTCAAGTGCTGGTCAGCATTAAGTACAAGCATTGAAGGCCAAGAATTCTGAGCATGAGCGAGTTACAATAATAGCTACTATTTCAAAATTTAAGTTTTTTCACCTTCAGCTTTTTCTTAAGTGCATTAGTAAATCACTAGGGGCAACACGTGTATCTAAATATCTTGCGAATCACGGATGGTAGTTTCAAAAACTAATAATAGCGGAACCTTAGCAACAATTAGTGCTTGGGACTATGCCTTAGCTTCAAGTGCAATTCAAAAATAGGTGATGACTTGCTTGAAGTTTAAATAATGGTCGCAGCTTCACCCAAAAGGCGAAGCATCAATTGCGATAGCAAATTAATAGATAGATGGAGTAATGATAGTAGTTTTATCAGCTGTATAAACTTGGACATGCGGCAGCACCAGCAACGCGCAGAGCTGTTGTCGATGCCGTCGGCGTTTTGCCCGCGTTCGCACCGAAGGCGCTCGGCGTTGGTGACTATGGGCGTCTTGCGCTGGAGTTTGAGGTATAGTAGCGGCGCCTGGCGGCGGCGAAAAACGTCATCTGGGTAGTACCAGCTTGGATAGTATTGAGCCCTGGCTGTGGCGAAGCACGTTTCTAGCCCGCGTTTTGCGTCGATTCGCACTTTTTTCTGCCCTGTTTAGAGTGCGAAAAGGCTCGTCACTTCTCACAGACTATGGCGACCAGGCTGCGAGCTGGCCGCAGCCTATAGTTTTACGAAAACGGACTCTCCGTGTGCCGTGGGACGTAATGCTGGAAGCAGAAGACATCAGTGACGCCGATCCGGTGAGACCTAGCTCAGCCTCGAAAAAGCGTCACCGTCGTTCCAGCTGCGTCGTGGGCTGCCATGAACAAGAAGACCTGAATCCCAACATCAGATTCTACCGTTTTCCTTCAAGGCCTCACGCTGCGGAGCATCGGGCGCGCTGGATAACTGCAGTTCGCCGCGCTGGGTAAGCGAAATGGAAGACCGACATAGCAGCAGGCATGACTGGTGATTCACGAATCGAGACCCGGCCACAGCGACAATTAACAATTCGACCGGTGCGAAGTAGTGAAGTGACCAGGTGTGTGCAAATGACCAGAAATGGTCGGGCTGATTCGGTGACAATTCACTACCCCACTACGAGCAGCACCGGTTAGAGAGTGGAATGTGCTCATCCTTGACCTCAAGCCAGCACGTTGAGGCAGCACAGCAAGGTAGTATTGATTACAGCACATTGATGTTCGAGCGCTGTCATTAAAAGCTACATCAAGCGAGCAGTGCACGAGCGCGCGCTGCAGCGCGATTCCCACGTACGTACGTTACTGCGAGCTTATATGCATTGCATCAGTTATTTATCAATTGCTAGACAGATGGCCGCTACTACAGCGCAGGCATAACTACTTGTCTAGCGGCAAGCAGTCAACAAAGATTGCAGGAGACCCGCCATTTCGCGGCATGTCGAAAGACTGCTGCCGTCGCGGCGCGTACCGTCGTGCGCTCGAGCAGTTCCGTACACATGTCTGCTTATCGCTGCTGTGAATTCATTTACAGAAAGAATTTCCTCGCGTTTGTGCGCCTGAATCTAGCAGCGTTCAAACCTTACCTGAAGTTCAATTTCGCACGTGCGTGACTCGCTTCACTTGCGATCGACACCGCGCGAAAACTTCGCTGCTTATTTTTTGAACGGCGTACACGTATTCGGCGTTGCATAATTTCTTGCCTTTACGCAGCATGCAACCCATGGAAAAATCTTCGGCGCCCGATATTCGCTGCAAGCCGTGGAACAACACAACCGAAAGTGGCGGGTCCGTATTGTAAACGTGCTTCCCGAAGCAGACGACCGAGCTTGGTACTACCCAGTTTCGGATTGAGGGCGCTTTTTAGCACCATTTTTGCAGCGCCCCCTGGGCAACGCAAGAGCCCCATTGCCGATGCCTCCGGGGGCGGCTCGGAGGTTTTTGATGAGATCAGAACGGGACACTTGTCGAGCAGCGTCGGAAATCTTTACCACCTTCACGCCTCCCCTCCCTCAATCCCGTCTCCCCACGGTCTTTAGTGCGACGGAAGAAGTCGCCTTTGTTCTACTATATATATATATATATATATATATATATCGTGATTCTAAAAGAGGAAAAAAACGCCTAATTTTGGAGCCCTTCAGGGAGCACGGCCCAGAACGCGCGTTTGTTCTCCGCCCTGCGTTCGCTCCCCGTGAAAGCGCGCGTCCCTCGCGCCCTTTCACTCGCACATACATCACACGGCGACGATTTCATCGCCGTTGACGTCATACGGAACCTCACGGCAACGGCGACGCCGACGGCAGAAATCCGCTTTGGTTGTCCATGTTTTGCTATCACAATAAAATATATCCCTTCTTGAAATACTCCTTTTTTATTATTGCGATAGCAATTATATGGACACTCAAAAGCAGATTTCTGCCGTCGCCGTCGCCGTCGCCGTGAGGTTCCGTATGACGTCAATGGAGATGAAATCGTCGCCGCGCGCCGAACGCTGTATGTGCGAGTGAAAGGGCGCGAGGGGCGCGCGCTTTCACGGGGAGTGAACGCACGGCGGACAACAAACGCGCGTTCTGCGCCGTGCTCCCTTAAGGGCTGCAGAAGTAGGCGTCTCTTTCCTCCTTTACAACCACGATATATGTAGAGCAAACGCGCCTTCTTCCGATGCGCGAGAGGCCGTGGGGAAGGGGGGGGGAGGGGGAGGGAAGGGAGGCGACGTTAAGCTGCGGCACCAAGTGCCTATTTATATCAGAGGCTCCGGCAACAGTCACCAACGCCGCACGCATTTTGTGCGAACGCGGGCAAAACGCCGACGGCGTCGACAACAGTTGTGCGTGTTGTCGGTGCTGCTGCATGTCCAAGTTTATACAGCTGATAAAGCTAATATCATTACTCCGTATAGCTCTCTACAAATTTGCTATCGCAATTGATGCTTCGCCTTTCAGGTGAAACTGCGACAACTTTTTGTTTACTTGCTTTCAGAATGAGTAATCCAAATGATGTCTTTCTGTGCATTTAGGAACACAGTTTCTTCAGCGTAAATCTTCCAATATAATTAAGGTTTTGCTAATATTCGAATACAATAATTCAATACTCCATTTTTTATTTGAAATATATTGTTTCAGAAACCACAACTTCTGTTGAAACTACAACACAAGCAGTTTCGCAGCCGGTGTCTCCGCAGGAAACTACTCCAACGGGTAACAAAAGTTATATTCAGTTTGTTGTATGCCTTTTTCTGTACCTAGAACTGTCAGTGGTGGAAGTTTTCAAGTGCTGATGAGCATTAGGTAGAAGCATTGAAGGTCAATAATTCTGAGCCTGACCGAGTTACATCAATAGGTAGTATTTCAAATTTAAGTTTTGTGAACTTCACCTTTTTCTTAAGTGTATTAGTAAATCACTCGGGGTAACACGTGGATCTAAATATCTTCCGAATTACGAATGGTAGTTTCGATCAATAATAATAGCGGAACCTTGGCCACAATTAGTGCTTGGAACTATACCTTGGCTGCAAGTGCAATTCAAAAAATATGTGATGACTTGTTTGAAGTTTAAAAAATATATTTATTCTTGAAATACTCTTTTTTATTGTTTACTTGCTTTCAGAATGAGTAATACAAATTATGTCTTTCTGTCCATTTATCAACACAGTTTCTTCAGCGCAAATCTTACACTATAACTAAAGTTGTGCTAATAATCGAATAGAATAATCGAACACCTTATTTTTAATTGGAAATCTCCTCTTTCAGAAACCACAACTTCTGTTAAACTACAACACCAGCAGTTTCGCAGCCGGTATCTACGCAGGAAACTACTTCAACAGGTAACAAAAGAGTTACATTCAACTTGTTCTATGGCTTCTTCTGTACTTAGAAGTGTCAGTGTCCTTGCTATTGAATTCGTATTTGATTCAAAAACTCGCTGTTAGAAGTTATCGAATATTCGTTTTGTACGAATGCTATAAGTGAAAACAACAGTGCTGTTTGTTCATATAGAGAAACAATAATAGAAATGCAGTCTCGTTTAAATGATTCTTGTGCTGCAAAACCGTGCTCATTGTATGGACTATCCAGTACCTCAATAAACACGTGGAGGTGGTTACATACAGACAATATTCTCCAGTCATTGACTAATCACGTCATTCCTGAGGCAGCTTACGCTGTCTTTATTTTGACAAAGCAATGTATTGATTTATTTATGTAATTCAAAGTTTCATAAATGACGTTGTCACCGCGCGTCGAATGTGACAGTAAATTCCTGTTTATCTTAAGACTTTCTTAACAGACCTGACACCGACTTGTGAACGGCAGCACATGTGTCAAATATTGTACACATGCCTTTATTGCGATACAACCAGAACTTAACTTCCAACTTCATTTCCTTTGATTGTGGTCATTTGGTTCTGTATTGGAAGGTTGTTTTTCGCCTATTTCTGCTCAATTTATTATTAACAATCGGCCATTACAACACCCCTAAACAGTGATATACACAAACTCGGCCCATTTATTAGGCGCCAGCTCTAGATGAGTGACATACGGAAGTTCTGCAGAAGTCCACGAAAAGGCAAAATGCAATGCTCACGCCACTGATTGTGTAAAAAATTAATAGATGTGCGGAAGCGCTCTCCCATATCTCTACTGGTATTGACTTCTCCAAATAACCCATCAATTTGAGCACCGAGTAAGCTCCAAGCTTAGCTGGGGTATAAGTTTTTTTATTATATTGTTCTCGGCATGTATTCCCTTCCTCCTAATGCCTTTGCTACTACCCTTTACACATAGGATGAGTCAGAAAAGCTGTCAATGACTAAATGATAGAGAAAGGCTAAGAAGAAAAGGCGGGGAGGTTAAACAAGGTCGGCGCGTGATATACTACCCTACCCCAAAGGAAGAAATAGCAAGCGAAACTCACGTACTGCTCTCAAGCTTTCAATTGCATTTTCTGTGTGCATACTTATTTGTTTAGGGTAAACAGATACGATTGGCTACTCGTTTTTAGAGCGAATTGTCACTTAGACAAAACTATATTCGTCATTATAGAGCCACCTTCCCTGACTACAGAAGTGGTCACACCGGAACCGAGGACTAGTGAATCTCCAGCCCCTCCACAGCCGAAGCCTGCCTTGGCATGCCGTCGCGGCGAGTTCAACTGCAGAGATGGTAGCACTTGCATTCCAGCGGCACTGCTCTGCGATGGCGTTAACGACTGTCCAAATGGAGTTGACGAGAAGTGTGGTAAGAATTTTTTTCGCAGTTAACTTTCCGTTAGTGGGCTCTAGTAAAGTCGACAGCCTTATGGAATCTCTATTCGTAAGTTTTCGTAGCTTACAGGTTTCGCGCTGCGTGTTCAAAAAGCGAATACGAGCATTTCAGGGGTAATCGCAAAAAAGAGTATTTTCTTGCGTTAAGTCTATAAAAAACGGAACATTTTTTAGGTGTCTGCAATTCAGCAACACAAGGTACCGGCAGTGTTGCCAGGTCCGACGAGGCGGCGTAGCCAAAAGCTAGAGAAGTTGTAGCCCAAATGTAGCCAAACACGAAAAAAGTGCAAAATATTTCGTAGCCAAATATAGCCATTTTTATTTGCAGTTTTATTTGTGCATACATCTGCAAATTCGACTACAGCAATAGTTTTTTTGCACAATCCGTCGCAACAAACTGTTGCGTGCCGCCGTGACGGTCGGCCCTTGACATCAACAACAGCGACATCGTACTTGCACAGGACCCTTTTTGGTTGGCCCCGGAAGCTCTTAAGCTCCAGCGAATCGCTGCAGAGGGCGAGATCAGTGCTTTTATTTTATGAGAGATAGTACTAAGTTATCATTATTAGTTATTTACAGTAACATTACCTACTAACTCTGCTTTTTAACTGTCGTGAATGCAAAATAACGTTTAGCATCGTCGAACTGCCTACGGTCATATCTGCCTACGGCGTAGAGGTTCAGCTGTCCAGCGATCTGCGACCTGCTCACAATTTCTGTTTTTATCAGCTAAAACAAGTCTTTCGTGCATTTATATCTCGTGTTAATTGTCTCATCGTCCTATCTTGTTTTCTCGTTTCTTTTTTTCAATTAGCTTGGCCCGGGTTAGTTGGTACATGCTCTATATACTGTCCATTTACATCAACCTGGCCGCTATCTTAGGTCTCTAGCACGGCGAGAACATGTGTTAAGCAAATGCCTCTCGCTGTCTGAATCGGTGTAAGCGAAGCTTGAAAATATTACTGGGCAAACGGCACACCAGTGTAAGAAGCGCGCAGTCGTTTTCGGCGACGAGAACGTTCCGAACGTAACTCGTTCGATATGGTAAAAGCCGCGACGGCGCACAAGGAGCAAAGGTAAACAACACATTGACAACAGTGGTTATGCTGTAAAAACCGGTTACTGTCAAAAAGCAAACCATGTTGACGTGAATAAAGTGTTAGAATAGGGCCCTCCAAAGTTAGGGCCCCCAAAGAGCTTTGCGGGTGTTAGCGTTCGGGCATAAAAATATTAAAACAAAATATACCATTTCATGATAAGAAGAGTAATTTAGATTTTCATGTTTAATTACAATTTAGAACTTATTCTATTAGCAGCAAGCAGCTTGTTGCGCTTAATTTTGAGTAACCAACTTTACGTACCTTCACCCAGCCAAGTCAATCCGTGTTAGGCCTACGAGCCATGAACTCGACAATTGTATTCGGAATCAGCGAAATCTTCATTACACAGGTTAGTTGAGGAAAATCGATAACCGCCAAACACTTCTCTAGCTTACGAACTTCAGGCGTTACCATGAATCGAGCCCAGTGGGGTGCTAGGTTAGAGCAGTCGCTTCGATGGGCACCGCCATGCTTGTTGACGAAAGCTTTTGGGGCTGCTTTTGGGGCACCCGCTAAATCGATAAAATAGCGTGCCCGACGCGAAACCCAAACACAGTTTGCGTCTTGCGAATGCGCAGTGGCTTCTACGCTATTTCTTTGGGGCCCGAAAACGTTTGAGGCCCCTATTCTAAAACTCTAATAATTGCTGGGGTTTTACGTGCCAAAATCACTATATGATTGGGAGGCATGATGCAGTGGGGGACTCCGGAATAATTTTGGCCACCTCGGTTTCTTTAACGTACACCTAAATCTAAGTACACGGGTGTTCCTGCATTTCACCTTGATCGAAATGCAGCCGCCATGGCCGGGAATTAAACCCGCGTCCTCGAGCCAGCAGCGCGACACCTCACAAGCTAAGCTAACACGGCGGGTGAGGTTCATGCGACGTGGTGCACTGATGTCATCGTGGCAAACATGTTTCGATAATAGCAGAATGAGTATCTTTACCCGTGGCATTGCGGGCAAACCGTGCAAGTAAAAGCACCAGAACCCACATTTGGCTAGGGGTCTTGCTCCCATTCTTTTTTTATACGTTCTCGCCTACTTGGCCCACTTCTCCATGTTTAGATTCTCCTCTCGGAGGAGCATCCAATCTTACGTTCAGCCTATCGAAATAAATCTCGATTATAAGCACGGAAAAAATTCATCTAGCAGGAGAAGGAACATGGCACTAAAGCTTCGCGAGATACGTGGAGTAGGTCGAAAGTTGTGCCCGGCGCGATACCCAGAATGGAGACATGGACATGAACACACTAGGGCGTGTCATCCACTCGTGCTTCCCTTCTTTCATGTCGGCGCCACGATCGCCCGACTGCCCCGACCCTATGTTACTGCTCTCCGCTCCTCAGCATAGCCATGTTAGTACAGTGTACTGTGAAAAACACACTACTGCCAGGTTCATCCCGAGGCCCTGCGATCGGGTGCATAATGGTCAAGCGGGGTGTAAGTTTATGTGCATCAAGGATCAAAGCCACCGGCTCAGACATTGGCGCAGAGAGGGATGGGAAGGGGAGGGGTCATATCGCGCACGCACACACGCACAGCCACACGGCCGGCTCAGCCAGCTAAAACATCAAACAGCCAGCTAAAGCCAGCAAAAAAGCTTCGAGAGTTGCTTCTACCCGATCAGAGCCACCTCTGGAGCGTCGATTAGGGCGCCACTTATAGCCCAAACAAAGCCAAGTCGCAGATTTTCAGTAGCCCAAATATATCCATATAGCCAACTTGTCCAAGTCGACGCCAAAATTTTTTCCTGTAGCCAAATTTGGCTATATATAGCCAAACCTGGTAACACTGGGTACCGGTGACATTTTAGATGCGTAGTATGATTTCTGTTCATATAATGCCAAATGAAGTAACTACATGGTCGTTTGGTTCCGCCAGGTCAATGGAAGTATGCATGTTTAGCAGCAAAAGGCTTCAAAAATACTTTATATTTTCACGTTGTAAAAGTGGTATAGCTTTAAAATTAATTAATTTATTCTTATTAGTCATAACTTGGCTTTACTTTCCACTTTATATAAAAAATTCGTTGCCACAGTATGTTTTGATGTTTAAACCGCTATGCCGATCGATGTTGCGAAATAATTTCGGTTTTGCTAAATTTTGATGAATTTGGTGCTGGCATTTAAGACCCCTCTAGCTATTAACCTAAGCTGAAGTATTTATTCAAATTACGTTTTCTACGAGACATCAGCTAATAAACGTTCCGTCCATCTCTTTCCCCTGTTTAACAAACAACAATTCATTAACAAATGAACTGCTCCTCGTATTGTTTACCTATACTTAAACTCCCTTGTTGCCTGTTTATTTTTTCACCGATCGCAGGAGGCACCATGCCATGCAAGGAAAATGAATTCTTCTGTGTAACTCGCTCTCCCAGCGCTTGCCTGCCCCGTTTTCTGCTCTGTGATGGTAACGAGGACTGCGACGGAGGCTCGGATGAGTCATTATGCCGTGGTAAGAAAGCAGTCGCCTCCAGAAACATTGCTACGGCCATCCTCATTGCATGCATGGGTGGATTTGAGTGATGGCTCTCAGTGAAAAGTTTCATGAAATATCTAAACCACTGCACAATAAAAATAAACTTATTTAGGTGCAGGCCCACTGCAAGATCGTGATGGCGCAAACAAACGTTTTTCAGCGCATTATTTGAAGTAATTAATGAGCTGGGGACCCGGGCTCTGTACTCATAAAGCAGATCGTAGACAACCAAGTTTCTTAAAAACACGTGCTCGCCCTTTGTGATATCGGAAGCAACATTAGCGCAGATGACAGAAAAATGGTGAGGGGTTCTTACGAGTACAGAGGTTTATGAATTGGGTCACAGAATCCTCAGCAATTTATTACTGTTTCGATGTTTTCGTTCAATTCGTTACTTGCTAATGTTGGCTAACATTCGGTTATTTGGTGCCACGGATGTCAAATTCTGTTTGATGAGAAATAGTTACCCTAAGTACAACCCAAGCACGGCATCTTCTGAATTGATCTTTGATCTTTTTTTGTATTATTCCTAAGATGTGGTCTCAACTTAATAACTCAATATCAGCTTTATATATTTTTTTTACTTTTAGTTTAAATATTCCTTAGTGGAGGAGCTGAAAAGTGTTCTTGTAATTAAAATAAGTTTGTAGTTGGTAATAATAATTCAGTCATAATGTCGCAATGAGGAGGTAGGATGTCTTATTACCAACCGATATCAGCGGTTTCATGCAAAACCCGCAGTAACCTGTTTTATGTATATTGATGCAAGGTAGAAGAATAGAGAGCAGTAAAACTCCCTTTACTTTCATGTATAGACTAGGCAGTAAGAGTAGTAGTAATTCAGGAAATAAAAAAAGGCCAAGCCAGTCAAGTGACAGCGTCGTTGCCATCATTGCCTTTCTTTCTGTGCCGTCTTGTTATGGCATTGCTGAAGTCATATATGTAGCGCGGCTTGTTCTTTTTATAATGAAACAGCACACCACCTAACATTGACTCCAAGAAGCGTGACAACTGCTGACTCTCAACTAAAATTCTGCAACAAATCACATGATAATTGTATAAATCCAGCACAAGAGCGCGCCCAATAATAGTGAAAACGAAACAGATTTAACCATCCAGCTGAACATCTCTTTTCACAGAGTGCATCTAAAGGATAGCTGTGCCATTTTTTTCTGATGTGCAATTTGCACGTGACCTAGCTAGGTGTGCCTGGCGACAATGCCCGGATCTTCGAAATGTGGATCGCAGCCACCACTTAGTAATGTGTCGCCATGAGAAAAAGTGCATTACTACTAGTCTATTTCTAGAGTTTAATTTTGCTCCAGTATGCGCACGTGAGACTGAGGAAAGTGAGGAACTTACGTAACAGTGAAAAAGAGGGTTTGTAATAGGTGATTTCTCGTTTTTTTGTGTGTGTTCTATTGCGTGAATGTGAAACTCAGGGAGCACAGGAAAGGAGTAAGCAGTAACTCAGCTCCTCAAATGCCGACACATTACAAAAAGTTGCGGCTTCACTTCAGTTTTCAAAAAGACGGGTATTAATGCCAAGGACATAAATTCGCTCACATACAAGATAATCGCGCCATTCAACACGTGAAAAATATATCACGATGAAGGTCGGCGGTAATGCGACTAAAAAGACAGCAATTTAACGACACATTGTATTGCCCCTGCAGACAGACGCAGAGGCAATATCGCTGCCTACCCAAAATACCAAATGATATCTAGACACAGCAAATCTTGTTGTTATCACTGCACCAGAGCTGAAATTCTGTGGTATCCCGGATAGTGTCCTGGCTGCAACATCGTTACAATGACTCCAGCGACCTCGCTCGACGGGAAGGCGTTTGTTGTTGTGGGGGAGCTATCGGCTGAACACTTTCAGGGTCAATGGCGTACCTGTACGTCTTCCGCGAACACCTTCAAAATGGTCAATGACGTACATGTACGTTATCACTTGTAATGATTTAAAAAGCGCGCCTCTTTCAATCATTTTCTTTCGCTTGGCATGTGCTGCCACTCGACGCAAACACGTGCAATTTTTCACTTGCGCCAATGCCTCTCCGTTTTCTTTTTTTTTATGGCGACGGCGCAACGGCTACATTGCTCGCGCATCCGGGAGTGCGCGCGCGCGCGGCGGCGACAAGTGCGCGATTCTTTCGATTATTTCTTTCGCTCGGTATGTGTTTCCACTCGACGGGAACACGTGGAATTTTCACTTGCGCCAATGCCTCTTCTTTTTTAATGGCAACGGCGCGTCGGCCATCGTTCGCGCATCCGGGCGGCGTGTTTCTATTTGCGCCCAAGCCCAGCGCTCGACCGCTGGCGCCGCCATGCGCCGCTCGCGCGTGCTATGTTTCTAGCCGCCGCCGTTGGAACGGAGAAACACGCTGGGCTGGTGGTGACTAGGCACGACTGTGGCTGCTGTTAAGGGATCGATGGTAATCCTAAATAAACGCATCACTGTTTTGATGATCCAAATATAATCTCACTATCAGTGAGGGAGCAGTCTACCTGACTGAAGCAGTATTTTTTATTTAGGGTGTTTGCGAATCCGGGGTGGTATTTGGGATATTGCTACGCTGCGCTCCGCAACACCCCAAATAACGACCACCGCTTCGCGTAGGCGCCTGGCACTGCGGCTTCTGCCAGGGCACCGGGGTTCAATCGACCGCGCCGCCAAACAGAGAGGAAAAAAGAAAATCGTGATACCAGGAAAAAAATAGTTTCTGGCCAAGGCGGGATTCGAACCCGCGTACGTCTGATCTCAAAGCGAACGTCGTAACCACTAGACCATACACTACTTTTTTTTATTGAATTGGTATAACAGTCAACCACGTCGTGACAAATTCATAATTTTAGAATTGTTTCATGTGTAACAAGCATTCCATATGGGGCACAAACGGGTACACACTTTTTCACATTTTCCATTTCTAGGAATGAAATGAGACACTCGCGAAATTACTCTAATTGCTGGGCGAGCATCAACATCTGCATGGCGAACAGCCATGGGTGACATCTTCGTTATCAACCATTAGGTACCTTATTATCTGTGCATCCAAAGGGAAATCCTTCTTTAAGGTCCTTTGAGGGACATCCCAGAAGAACACGCCATCCCATCATTCCAGGAACACGTGTTCAATCGTTTCATGTTTGCGGCACCAGCTACAGTGGTCATCCCACGGAACGAAGAATCCCTTATCAGAAAGCCATGTCTTAACTGGCAAAACGTCTGCATGTAATTTAAAGAAGAAAGTTTTCACCCCAGGACGCTGAGGCATGCTTTTTACACGTTTTAGCACTTTCCGCCATCTTTCTCCAGAGAAATGAGCCCGGTACAATGGAACTGGGAGAACAATATCACATAAATCATTAAACAATTTTTTACGGGACACTGCGCTTAAATATTCAATCGAGAAACGGGCCTCCAGGAAGCGGAACGACTCAACAACCTCGTTAAGGTAACGATGTAGTCGGCCTTCCATTTTATTGGAAGAGAGAGAGAGAGATAAATGAGATGGGAAAGGCAGGGAGGTTAACCGGAAGGTAGGTATCCAGTTTGCTACCCTGCACTGGGGAAGGGGTAAGGGGAGACAGAAAGATAAAGAAAAATGCACACACATAGAAAGAGAGGCTGATCAGAAAAAAAACACATACACACGCACACACACAAAGGAACTCAGGAGTGTCACAGTCGTTCAAGCAGGTCGCTTGTCCGGAGGAACCTCAGCAGTGCGCTCATCGCCTTCTGGTGTGAAGACCGTGTCAGCCGGCACTCTAAGATCGTCTGCTCAGAAAGCGGCCGGTCGTCGAGGCGCGCCAGCGTCGTCACGAGCGTCTGTCTCTGGGAGCTGTAGCGGGCACAATGACACAAGATATGTTCGATTGTTTCCTCGCTGTCGCAACTATTACAGGTAGCACTGTCAGCCATTCCGATGCGGCAAGCAAACGCATTAGTAAAAGATACTCCAAGCCACAGTCGGCAGAGAGCAGTTGTCTCGATTCGGGAAAGTCCAGATGGAATATGTAGTCGGAGGGATGGATGCAAGCGGTGCAGTCGAGTATACTGGAAACCTGGCGTGTTCCACATGGATCGAGTGGCATCACGCGCGAGTATACGAAGCTTTGCTGCTGCGTCGGTTCTTGAAAGTGGAATGGGTTCCTTCACAGCATTTTCGTGAGCCCTCCTAGCAGCTTCACCGGCCTGTTCGTTGCCCATGATGCCGCAGTGGCCTGGGAGCACTGAAAAGTAATGTCATGTCCTTTTTCTACTAGTTGGTGATATATCAGCCTTATTTCAAGCACAAGTTGGTCTTGTGGTCCACGACGCAGAACGGATAGCAGACACTGCAGGGCTGCCTTCGAATCAGTAAATATACTCCATTTTCGTGGTAAATCTTCATGAAGCATATGAAGGGCGCTGCGAAGTGCAGCAAGCTCCGCAGCAGTCGACGTTGTCCGGTGAGAAGTTTTAAACTCATAGGTCACGGCTTTTTCGGGGAAGATCACAGCTCCTGTAGATCCGTCAAGAGTTGTCGACCCATCAGTGTAAATGTGTGTTTATTGGAAGAGATGACAAAGTGGGCAAAGCACTGACCAGTCGTACTTGGCAAACTGTGCGTAGGAAAGGATCCTGAACATCTCGAAGGTACAAAACACGATTTACAAGCTGTCTCAGAAATAAATGCGATATACTTAAGCCCCCATCATGAACACGCCGAAAAAGGTTCGTCCGACTTGTTCGTTCCCATGTCGATCGCCATATAAACACGGCAAAAACTCGATGAAGTCTTTGCACATTCACTCGAGAAGAACCGTAGAGCACTTGCTACACATAACACAATTTACTAATGAAAAACAAATTGCAAACCTTAGCACGAGCAAAGATAGATAAATCTCTGCCCTTCCATTTCTCGGCTTTTTCTCGGATTTCTTCTGTCTGTCTCCGCCAATACGGACCACTGTCGGTGTAATGTTCTAAGGGTACGCCGAAGTATTTACTTCACCGGGGTCGGTACCCACTGCACATTTAGGAAAACCTGTGGCGTGAGGTCCCAATCGCCACGCCAAAAACCAATACATTTTCCCCAATTGACTGCACTACCGCTTACCTGACAAAAACGTTTTACAATGGTAATAACCTCCGCTATACTTTCGAGATTTTAACAAAAAACACCTATATCGTCTGCATAGGCCAGAACGCGTACTTCAGATGCAAGGCCATACAGCCACGCTGCCAAAGCATGCATTCATGTGAATCATATGATTGCGTTCGAGCGCCCTCGGCGAAAGTACAGTGTCTAGAACGTAGCGAAAGAAACCACCTAGAAACATGGCACGCGGGAGCGGCGCATGGCGGCGCCAGCGGTCGAGCACTGGGCTTGGGCACAAATAGACACACGCATCTGGGCGCGCGCGCCACCGGCGGCAAGTCACGGTTTTCTCTTGCGGAAGATCCCGCTTGTTGCACGCGCTAAATTGATGGCTATCTGGTTTCAAATCTTTTAAAGGGTGACCTCTTGTTACGCGATCGTTTATCGCCCACCGCGGCGCGATTACACCTTTTCCCAGGCAGGCGCGTATATACACAAACGATGCTGCCATCCTTGCGTTTGCTTTTTTTGGAGATCAGAAAAGCTCTATCGTACCTTGTTGGCGATAAGACGATGGATTCTCACTTGTTTCGGTTTCCGGACGTGCACACAACCATTTTTCAGCGCGCTTAACTTCTTATTGATGAATAAACATTGTGTATTTTACAACACAAACGATTTTTTCCTCACTTTACTGTGACTGTAAAAAATTACGACCATATTTTTCGAAACAGGTTTTTTCGAAGAATTCAAATCAGCCATACATAAAAATCGACCCTGGGAGGTCGCATTTCGCAAGAAATTCGACTCTCAGGCTACATACCCCCCGTGATACTTTTGCATATTTATTACGGGGGGGGGGGGCGGCCAAGAATGGGCACATAACAATAGCACATACGAGTGTCCAAGTTCTTTGTTAGGAGACATTTATACACAGTGGCACATAGTTTGTGACCCACGCTGTCTTCTCAGCCAGGCTGCAGCCAGCACTGAGCTGTATAATGAGCCGCAAACTCATTGGCCTATGTTGTCTGCTGGCCAATAAGCTACCCTTCACTCTCACTTAAAAAAATGTGTTATGCATTTGATTCGTTTCTCTTTAATTATCACTGTATACAATCTGAGCTGTTGCATTTTAGTGATACAACCAGTGATAATGAAATTTAATTTAGTAATACAACCTTAGTCGACAGTTTGTGGTTGCTTTAATTTTTTCACTTCGTTTTTGATGTACGCTGCTCAAATGTGAAGAAATACGATGTAACATTTCCGTTCATTTCAGCTCATTCTCTGTGCTTGCAGTTTAGATATATTATCAAGTATTTGTAGTACAAAAAAGTATTTTTTTCTATCTTATATCTATGACGAATCATTTGGCCTTCATAGCTAAGTTTTTCAGGAAGTGCTTTTTTGCCAAGTGCCTGCGGAAGCGCAAATTTTGTAAGTTCTCATGTAGCTGTCGGAGAAACAAATCTAGGATTTTACATTCATATGCATGTTCAAATACCAAATTTACAATGAATCTGGTAATAGTAATTATTAAGGATGCACGGTCAACTTACGTTGTTTACCGCCGAAGTTGGTTACTATTTCTTGATCACAAGCCATTTATTGCACATGTCTTCTACAGTGATGGCATTTCATGTTTGCACTTTTGCTGGTACAATGCTGAGAACACGTCTAAGGGCATTTGCTAAGATGCCAATAACTATGATGAATGAATTCCCTGTCTTGAAGCTAACAGTATCTAATTACACATTATAATACACGCATCATAAAACTTACTCAAGAAAAGTGAACCCTCGGTAAAACCGAGCTTCGTGGCCTACTTACCGAGCAATTTTGCAAACGCAGTCTGTTCTTTTTCTTTCTATACAATCAGCGTGCCCACCTTATTTCTGCCTGAACGGCGCCACATGCCGATGGACACCACAAGCACCAAGCCCCACCTGTGACTGTAGTCAGAGATACGAAGGCCGTCGCTGCAATTTGTTGGTCAGCAGTAGGCCGGAAGCAGGCAGTCAGACAAGAAAAGGTACCTCCTTCTGCGACGCTTACTATAGGCAACAATTTGTGCAAATATTCTGATTTAGCTTAAGTCGACGTATTTTCTAACTTCGCTTAAGTCGAAGAATATCTTACAACCATGACAAAAAAACTAATTCTTTTGTTTTGGAGGGGGGGGGGGTAGGTGACGCGTGAGGGGAGCTGACAGTGACTGCGGATCAAATTGACTGAATACATTATGTAGCCATGTTCTAGGGTGACGTTGATGTAGAAATAGTTCAACAAGGTTGCATATGCTGCACTCCCAGGAGAGAGCGTAATACTCTCAGTGAAATTTCCAATAAAAAATGTCGCAGTTTTGCCCCAAAGGCGCAGCATCAATTGCGATAGCAAATTAGTAGAGAGCTATTCGAAGTAGGGAAAGTAGTTTTATGGGCTGCATAAACTTGGACACATTCGCTTACTAACTGAATTTACAAGCCTGGTGTCAGCGCGAGCAGGCAAACATGAATATATCACACCCAATGACTGCAGACAACCACTGTCAAAATGCTAGCAGCAAGCGCAGCCGCCGCAGCGAGCGAAGGTTCGTGCGGTCTATCACTTCAACGGACACTGAGCGGCGAATGCACAGCGCATACAAAGGTCAGAGCCGTGGGGAGATCGCTTTTAAGAGACGGTAGGGGCGACCGCCGCAGCCGGGCAAAGTAAAAGTTCTGGTAGAGTAGAAGCTGCCCAACCCCCACCCCAATCCTCCCTCCCGTGCTGCCTTCCCGCTTTACTCTTTTCGCGTGGGAGATTGAGTCACCAGTTCCCCTTACGCCCGGTTCCAAGATACGCATTTGGTGCCGTAGCACAGCGTTGCCCCGCCTCCCTCCCTTCCATACCCCCACGGCCTTTCGCGCGACGGAAGTCGCGTTTGCTTTCCGCCGTGCGTTCGCTCTCCGTGATAGCGCGCGTCCCTCGTGCACTTTCACTCGCGCATACGGCGCGCGGCGACGATTTTATCGCCCTTGTACTTTATACGGAACCTCACGGTGACGCCGACGGCAGAAATCCGCTTGAAGTGTCCAAATAATTTCACAATAATAATTGTCTGCCGACTTGCCTACATCGAGAAGAAAACGAGAGAAAAAAAGAAATTCTTGGTTCAGGGCCCGCGTTGCTTCTTTATTAGGACGAAATCAAAATGATTAAGAGAAGCACAGAATGTGAATATGCAACAGAATGATAGGGTGCAGTTTTATGTTAACATAATAACGCGAGAGCCATTATATGGACCCTGTAAGTGAATTTTAGCCGTCGGCGTTGGTTTCGCCGTGGGGCTCCGTATAAGTGTAGGTATATGTATGCTATGTATGCTTATCATAATCTGTATGCAGGCTGCATTGCAACACCAATAAATCACTAAAGTTCAAGTCATTCAATCACGCAAACAAATGTCACGAAACACAATGTTCACAGCGCATGCCTTTCGTCTTAAATCTTCTCAGCTGTCATTGAAGGTGGGAAAGAGTATCAGCACTCAAAATTGAAAGTGATGTAGTTTACTGGCACCGCTCTTTACGCGCAGCTTAGTGCCGCCTGTGTTGTGTCATAACAGGCGTGTTAAATATTTTAAGTGTGCCAGAAATATTGGCACACCCATGTATGTCGCGTCCTTGTTAGTCGGACCCGTGGTATTAGAACACCGTCCGAGAAAGTTATGCGCATCTCTTATCCTTGCTATAGAATTCTGTGCGTCGCGTTTCGGGCAAAACTGCCAATATTTTTTTTTCACATGTCACGCTGAGCGTTGCAACTAAGGTTGCAAAATGAATATTCCAGCCATACGCACAGTTCGTGATGATAGCAGTCGTCCCTTGACAGCTGCTATGGCCCGTATTTACAAGGTATTCAGCCAAGCTGTTGGCAAATACCAGCCTTATAAGCATCGGTCACGTCTATATGGTACTGCATGAGACAGTCTTTTAGTGTTGCCTAGCCCAGCAAAGTAACCAAGCACAATCTCCTATAAAACAAACTGCTCTCGTGAATGTCATCATACGCGTTTAGTGCAAAATGGTAGAAGATAGTGCAAAACTATGAGTTACGCTCTACAAAAACAAGAAATCCAATTGTTTAACTTTGAGTGGTTCCACAAAATGTTTTCCTAGTTAAATCACAGGCCGTGTAAAAGTGAAACGGTAGCGTGTTGGTGTAGCGTTAATGTGATATTTGAAATCTTTTGAGGAATAATTGGCAAACTGGTGCAGGCTCAGCTTGATTGCGGTTGAGATAAATCACACAATAGGACAAGAATCACGAGAAATACAATCTGATGCACTGTACATTTCTGAAAGGAAAAATATGTTATCCACCCGAATTGTAGCTTTGCGCTGCAATTAAGGTGGATTACAATTTCTTCCCTTTATGTACTTGAACATAATACTTCACATGTTACTTGAACATAATACTTCACGTAAGAGTGACTGATATAATTTTTAATATATTTATTATATGACCGGCTTTGAGAAGCCTCGCGTCCGCCTGTATGTTGAAAACCTTGAAAATTATGTTTATTCTAGGCTATTCTAGGCGCAGGACAAAATCATTCAAAAAGTACTTTTTTACTATACCCATCGCCATCACTTGTGGTGCTTCAACCAAACTGAGAAAAATGTATTTCTGTATATATATTTGAATACTCTCATTGCCCTAGCATTACCGAATGCAGAAACCCAACTTCTGCTTCAAACTCAAAACAACCCAGGCGTAGGCTGCACAGTCTAATGCTTATTGTTTCGCTCTTCTGACACATCTGGAAAACTTATCACATGCCATCAATAGTACATTATCTTCGAAAATGAAAGTTAGGCCATCTTGAATCCGTGTCCACAAAACAGTTCGGGCTCTAAATCGCCTGTTGATGTGCATTCCAACAGACGGTGGAAAAATATAGTGATGTTATCGAGGCCGGCCAGCCAGTGCTGGTAACTTATGTGAACCAAGGGCTTCTTAATGGTGCCCAAAATTCGTTATGTTCCTGTTGGCACGCGTTGTCGCTGATTCGGCAGTTCGCATCGCCCTTAGCAGGCTGGATAGTACTGATGCCATGGAAGGAGCGAAATATATTGATTCAGTGACCGCATCGTCAATAATTATAATCAAGGCTTAATGTTTCCTATGCTGAATATTGTTCTCGTTTGCTTTACAGCTTCTGGATCAGCTGCCGGGATTGTTACAGGCATAATTGTTGTTCTGGCCATCATTCTTATAGCTGCAGCAGCCGCAGTCATCGTGATCCGCAGACGACGCAACACACAGTGAGTATTTCTCCTTGTGTTGCAAAGATGGTTTTGTTAATTCACTCATTATTCCAGTTTTGTTGAATTTCACATCCACATAAATAACCAATTTTTTCTCAGTACTATAAACTGCACGTATTTTTGTTTTAACGTCCCGATCAGTATCAATCAATCACTTATTTTTTAATTGTGCAGAAAACAAAGAAAAAGAACACAAATACACTTTGACATTCGACTTCCGAATGGGCGACGAGCTTATTCGTGCTGATTTTCCTCCTAGGTCAGGTCGACCTAAGAAAAGCAATGTTCTTGAGTAATTATGAACGCAGCCTCGTTCGATAAAGACAATGAGTGATAATCGTAATTTTAAATGAGATACTAAACTTGGCTAAAAAACAAACATGGAGGACACTTAAGCTCGCCTTTAAGAGTCGAACGCAATAGCATTCAGAGACCCCTGACTGCTTCTCACGATTCCCGGCAACTGTAGCTTACGTAACTGTAATGCTTATCGGGAAACGCTGGCGGCGAACACTATGCACGAAGGTGAGCTTTCTGGGAGAAACGTGTCCTCTTGCGTGGGCCTAACCCAGAGGTAGTGCGCGGCCGCGCTATAAAAATTACATAACTTTCAGGTTTATGTTATTGTTTCGCACTTTTAATAGTTCAGTCTGAGAATATTTAACATAAAAGGCTTGCGTTGTCGGTATTTTGTTTCATGATCTTTGTTTCTGGGCTGTCATTCTCAAAAAATTCCGAGGAATAATTTTGCCAGGAATGTAAGACAACGTATGAGCAACTTTAGGGATAGAATAGTGTGGCAATATAACCCGCATATACGGCATGTCATATAGCGAGGTATGGCATATAGATATATCCTAATATATACGGAAATTTTCGCTCATGGCAATTCGGCCGACGCTGACACCGGTACCGACATCGGATTTTCCACGACACGGGGTCCTTAACGCTATCGCGTTAAAACCAGTCTATCGATGCGTGATGCTCTAAAGTATCAATGTCGGGTTGTTCATGTATTTGTGTGTTTTCTTTTGACAGACTCACAAGGAATGTCACATAGCTTTAATGCAAGTTCTGTCTTTGCTATCTTGCATTAAAACTCAACTGCTTAACATACCTTAACATACCTTGAAGGCAACAATGCTACCAATGCTGCAAGTGTCAGGCTGCAATTGATTTATTCAGTTGTGTTAGCATACCCTCCAAGCATCGTTACCTGCATGACATATTTTTGCTTATTTTAATTGAACAGTATGTCACTCGTGGCATTGTGGCATGGTACAGAAGTGTAAAACTGCAGAACTCGCACCATTTGTGATTATTTGATATTTAGTGTTGACTGTATATTGATGCTTCTCCACAGCAACTCACCAGTCTTTATCGAGAATCCATCATATGATGCTTCGACTGATGAAACAAGTAAGTAACGTATGTCAGTTATGATTTCAACTTACGACTCAACTTTTGAGAAATGTGTCGTTCTAACCAAACTTATGCAGTATAAATTATATCTGAGACTTGATCTCTACTTGTGAAACCGTTATGAGTACAAGGTTAGCGTTATGTTTAAGGACATCATAGAGGTAGAAAACTGGTGCCACACCTCATCAATTCTAGTGGCAATGAGAAAAGTGCTATAGAAGCTACGTAGCATTCTAAACTTCCTCGTCCTTGCTTATTAAAAAAATAGCAGTGGTCTCTAGGGGAGCTGGTTGTTCTCTACAGCATACATGACCTTGACGTGCACGCGGGATGCGCTCTGGGCGTCAATATGAGAAGGTGAATATATAGAGGATGAGCACCTGCCTCATAAATTCATTGTAGTTTTTCCCAGGGAAAGTTTCGTAGAAAGTGACATCAGAGCGTCTGCTCTGTCTTCTTTTTTTCGTTCTCTAGGAATCTTCCGCTTTTGCTGGCTCGTGTTCCAGTAAAACTACTTTCTGGCATTTGTTTTTTTTTTGGGGGGGGGAAGGGTATTTTTGTTGAGTGAAAGTGTTGATAATCGCGGCAGTAAGCAATAGGTTGAGTCTTATTTTGCTATGTAAAACGATGGCTCTTCATGCCTACCATGAGTGGAGGCTCAAATTTTACAATGAACTTCACGGTACACCTTGATTAACTAACGACTTTTTGTTTTCTTCCTTCTTCCTAGGGATCTTCAATTGACGACCCAAATTGCTGCAAGGATATTGGGATGTAACATGCCCATGGATCTTGAACACTCCCTACAAAGAAAAAAGTCGACCCCTATTTATATTGTTTATATCTTGTGTAGTTTATAAGTTTACACCGAAATGCTTTCATCAGCATGAAAAATAAAAAAAGACGGAGTAATACTGTCATCACGTTATGTTTTGCCCAAGTACCATCGACGACTATAGCTGCAAACAAAGGTCACGTTTCCTTGTAGCAATTTTTAAAAAACGGAAGGCATGAAGGCTATATGTAAAACGAAAAAAAGAAATGAGAAGGGGGTCACAAATGTGGGACTGTATATAGAGTCCCTAATCAACAATGTGACAGCATTTTTACGATAACAAAAGCAACAAAAGAGGCAGTCAACTTACCTGTATGCATGCTAACAGCGCATAGACACTAGTTTTATAAAAAAGAAACAAATGGAAGTTGGAAACAAGTTATCTGAGACGATGCAGAATTTGCGAACGAGTGTAACTTCTACCGCTTCGTGTTTGAGGTGAAAGGCTCTTTGGCATAATTATTTTGCTCATGGTTCAAAAGATTTGTACATAACCTAGGTCTTCTGCACCGACTGCACGGGCGCAGTGTCGCGTCGGAAGTCCTCAAACCGTTACAAACCGCTCATTTTGTGATGTAAGCCATAGAGTGAAATTGATCGGTTTGTTTAAAACTATGATTGCATTCAAACCCAAATCTTGTGGATGTTGTCGCTCATGTTTAGCTTAGGCACTGACCCTTGGTAGCAAACGACACCACCCAACCTAGAACCATGTTGAAAGTTGCGGCCATGTAGTGTTTGTAGCGTTAAAGCATTAAACGCTACATGGGGAACGAAATCCTCGTCCTTTTGAGCTCCATAAGTACTACGTACTCATAGTGCTTTATCTAAAAGACTACTGGGCCTAACGAAACCAAGGCTGGCCCTTCGCTTCGGTGTACCTATGCTGAGAAAGAGAAAGCGTCCTGTTCTGCAGCTGGAGAACGGATGGGATGGTCCTGAAAGCGTCGCACAGAAGACTCCTGCATTGGATGCGTGTCCGAGTGGTTCATCGAGAGAGTGTTTCAAGTCGATGGCATTTGGACAAGATATGAATAGGCAGTTAAAGTGCGTAATAACCGAGGTACTATGCATGCAATGTGTAGCCATGGAGGTGCGTAAGGCGCCTATCTCAGGTTTTGTGCTTGGGATGCAGTGCCAAAAACCGGATTGATGGGTGTGGTACTTGACTAGTTGTACTATATCTACGTTTACTTATGGAATAAGCGCACCCACGAACACACACTTGCGTGAGTTCGCATGATTTTCGCTGAACTGAACTGCAACGTCCGACCTTCTGCACACGAATGGGGGAACGTTGGTTTAAAAATAGCCTCCAATTCAGTTAAAGATATGTCTCTATTATGCACATCCTGGCGCACTGAGGAAATAATAAGCAAATAGTTTAGGAAATGTTTAACGAACATGCAGACTAATATTGTCGACCAAATTAAAATATTTGTGGCCTTCAGATTTGAATATACGCCTAACAGCGCAAGCCACAACTTTCACACACTCGGATATCGGAGCCAGTAGTTGTGCCACATGCCTAACAGGTAATTGCATAAACCTTCTGCCTAATATGAACGCAAAAAACGACTGTTAGGACAAATTGAGTATATCTGAACACATCCAGTCTTTCTTAGACAGTGGTCAAACTCCTGGCTAGAGCTTCACGCACCTTCGATGTATTTCCAATTAACGGATTACAAGGAAGCCCTTGGAAGTTCACCAACTAAATTCTTACATTGGTGAATTGATTGGACTGTACGCAGCAGTGCGTAAACCAAGCTTCAGCAATAGCACGAGTGGCCACAATATTTGTGGAATAGGCACTATATGCACTGCCGTATACGTTGGCCACGCCGGTGGCTCTCATGGCGCTTATGCAACCGAAAAATAGAGAAGAAACTACGGAAAATGCTTGCCTGGCCACGCATTTTTTTCCTTTAAGAACGATTACCTTTCTCGAGTTATTTCGCCAGTTTTCATGCTCGGAGATTTGCATATACAAACGCCACCGGTACAATGCGCGCGTGCTCTCGCGCAACAAAGATGCGGGCACGTTCTTCACCGAGTGGCAACTATTGTGGCTTTTTTAGACGCAAGTTCTACGCCAGGCCTATATGGGACATCTGAAAGCTTAGATGCCATGGTGGGAGCGCTCGGAAAACACAACCCTCCACTGCTCTCGCCACACTCATCCTCTGTGTCAGCTGCAGCAGAGGAGAACGGCAGTGGCCTTCTCCAACGGCGCTCGGGCGCTGGATAAAACACGTTATGAAGAATCGTTTACGTATAGCCGCCCGTACTAGCGTTTAACTGGACTGGACTGGAAAAACTTTATTTAGGTTCTGCAGGACGCACTTAGGGCGTAGCGGGCGTCTCCCACGTAGGGACCGGCAGGGAATACCTGGCGGCCGCTTCGTGGGCCTGCTGGAAGGCCCATTGCTGGTCGGCGAGCTTCTGAGGGACTTCTCCCACTTGTCCGAGGTAGAGTCGGGATGAGCGTTTCTACACTACCAGGGCATGTGTGCGAATGTCGCCGTGTATCCGCACGAGGGGCACATGTCGCTGGGGTACGCTTCAGGATAGAGAACGCGGAGTTTGGCGGGGTTGGGTACGTGTATGTTTGTAATAAGCATAGGGTTAGCGCCTGTGGTCTGTTAGGTTTGGGCTTTGGGGGCGGAAAGATGCGGCGTCCAAGGTAGAAGTGTTTTGTTATTTCATTGCACGTAATAGGTGCATCCCGGTTGGTCTCTATCTCGGCGAGGTGGGGTTGCCCTGGGACGGCACGGTCAGTAAGCACACGCGCTTCGTCATGGGCGATCTCGTTGAGGTTTGGCGGGGCACTCGGTACCCGGCCGAGATGGGCGGGGAACCAGATGATAGTGTGGTGCTTGAGGGTACTGTGATCCGCGCTGCGGAGGATGCGTAACGCATGGTTCGAAGCGACGCCGCGTTCGAAGGCTTTGATGGCCGGTCTGGAGTCGCTGTAGATGACTGGCTGTTTGCTGTCGAGCACAGCTAGGGCTATGGCTACTTGCTCCGCTACTTCGGGCTTTAGAGCAAGGATCTTGGCGGAGTTGAGGATCCGCTACGAGGATGAGACTGCGACCGCGGCGAAGGCTCGGTTGTTGCGATAGGCAGCGGTGTCCACGAGCGAGACATCTCCGTTTTCATGTCTATGCGCCTGAGAAGGGCGGTCGCTCGCGCAAGGAGCCTGCCTCTGTTCAGGTCGGGATGCATATTTTGCGAAATGGGAACGATCGTGATGAGGTCTCTGATCTCGCGGGCGACCGGCGTCAAATCTGGGTGATCCCTGGTCATCGAGGAGAAAAAGCCGAGCTCGCGCAGCATGTGGCTGCCGCCTTGGTGGTCGTGAGTCGGATCATCTGCGTTCACTCCTGAGCCTCGGCGATCTCTTCTAGCGTGTTTCGCACGCCGAGCTCGAGGAGTTTATACGTGGAAGTGGTGATAAGGAGGCCCAGGGCTCGTTTCACAACCATTCGAATAAGGGCGTTGAGTTTGTCGCGCTCCGCACGTAGCCAGTTGTGTATGGTGGCGACATAGGTAAAGTGGCACAGAACAAACGCATGTACAAGACGCCGTAGGTTGTCTTCTTTCAGGCCGTGGTGCCGGTTGGCCACTCTATGAATGAGTCGTATGGCATTTCCGTCTTAGTCACCAGTTTCTGCACCGTTAGGGTGTTGGTTGTGCTGGACTCGATGATCATACGCAGGACCCTGATGGAGTCTACCCTGGGAACTATACTACCGTCTCTTATGCGGAGGGTGATGTTGCGTTCAGCCGGAGGTTTCCACCCTTTGGGCTTGGCGTCACGGCGTTTGGGCAAGTACAGCAACAGCTCCGACTTGGAGGGGGAGCACTTGAGACCGGTGTGTTCGAAGTAGGACTCGGCAGCTTCAATGGCCTCCTTCAGGGCGGATTCGATGAAGCCATCCGACCCAGCGGAGCACCAGATGGTTATGTCGTCCGCATAGATGGTGTGATTTAGCCCGTCGATCTTCGACGGTCGTTCGGAGAGCCCGATCATCACTAGCGCTAAAGATGTGGTGAAATTAAAACCAATTGTTTAAATTTCATTTCATTTCATTTATTACCTTAAACGCATACTCATTACCGAGGGGAGCGGTACATACCATATACAGAGGATTACCAAACACAAACGAGACTAACGAAACAAAAGCCAATGCAGGCAATACGGAAAGCCAACTACAAGAACAAAAAATAAAGAGCGAAGTACATGCTAAAATACGATCAATTGATAAATAAAATAAACGGTGATAAGCAAGAATGCTATACAGTCGCTCACACAACCACAAGCGGAGCAACATGTAAACAAAACACAACGCACTGAAAACCGGATAACCTGTAACAATTCTGGGGTCCGCTTCCAGATATCGAATGAGACATGAACGAAATGAGTCGTGATCTCGTAATAATGCTACGTCGTGCGGAAGGCGATTGCACTCTGTCGATGTACGAGGTAGGAAAAAATAAAAAGGGCATTGGTTTTGCAACTGATGACGTTTACAATGTAAGGATGGTTGATGCGGGACAGGCGATAAGATGGTTGGGAAATGAAAGCATGCTTTCATTGGTCATGGTGATAAATTTTGTGGCAAAGGCTAAGGCGGGATACTTTCCTACGAAGCTCAAGAAATGGCAATGATAGCGTTGGTTTCATTGGAGTTATGCTGCTAGTACGGTCGTAGTTGGAAAGAATGAAGGCGCCCACACAATAACACATGCACAGACCATGCTCATTCCACTATCAAGAATGCACACGGCCAGGGAACTACGAATGATTTACTAGTGACTTCATGCTGGCTCTTTAAGAGAATCCGGAGTATTCAATCATCGTTTGTGCAGGCCCGACCCTTCGTTGCCAGCTGTGTTAACCACATCAAAGCTCTTCGGTGTGACAATACACTGCTGTGTCGCCTACGACTAACCGTATCCTTCACAAATTCACAGTCCTTCCTTACTAAATGAGACCATTGTAAGTGTGAAAAGACCATCGGGCACCTCCTCTGTGAGCGAACCAACTTTGATGTCCAATGCCAGCCCCTTTGGAGTGTACCCAGCCAACTGGGCAGGTGACTTGGGTGCTTGGCTAAGATGCAGATCTAAGATCCTGGCTGCTTGGCCATGTCAACCAATAAGGCTATACATGGTCGAATGACTTTCTAAAATAAACGACTCTAGAGGACACTCATAGACGCCATCTGTCTACTATGCGAGTAAAATTCCTCCACTTGCCTCCTTTTTATTTTAGTTTAACCCCTCCTACCCTCTCCCCCATGCGCGGTAGCCAACTAGGCGTCCGTCTGGTTATCCTCCTTCGCTTTCCTTGTTTCTTTGTCCCTCTCTCAACCGTAAGCCCCCATGCAGAAAAACTAAATACCACACAGAATCTAGTCAGTCATGCCTGTTGAAACTAAGATGCGACATGCTTAAAACATTGCAGGCCCGTCAATATACCGAAGGTATAATAGAACGAACGAAAGGACAAGGCACGTAGCGCATGCGCAGCGTGCGTCTTGTCCTTTTTTCTGTATTTGTATCTTAGGTGCATTTACATGCCTGTAATGCTGAACCATCTCGCACAACTAGCTGCATTGCTTAAACCTATTTATTTAATCTTTTGGATAATGTATACTCAAGAATTCGTGCCTTGATTAGGCTGATTTTTTTCTTGTGGAAGTTCATCCGACGAAACGTCACAGAGGAGTGATGCTGATATGCACACACAAGTTTTGTTGGCACTCGAAGAGGTTATCTGGGCATACTGCTGCAAGCGTTGCATAGTGATGTGCATTGAAGCTGGTGAGCAAGCTGAATGAAGTGCATGACCTGCAAGTTCTCTGCCAATCATTTGGTTTGTCAAACATCTCTGACCAAGATGAAGAACGGACTGCTGGTATCTGGACCAGGTCCTTGCTAAGTTCGTAGCACCAGCACCTGCTATTACTTTGGAATGGAAAATAAAGCAACCGCTGTTATGCCTGAAGCAGTTTTCACGCATGTTACCTAATCCAGGAAGAAGAGACAGACAACGGAGAATGCTGCCTTCCATACTTAATAACAAGCAGGGTCTTTCTACGCCAACTGTCTCAACCGTGGCGGTCGAGAAAAAATTGTTTCTCAAAAAATACCAAACACTTACACGTATATAAACATTACTTCGCCAGTATATTATGAGCGGAAAAATATTTGGGCACGTGAGGGCCATTTGAATTTCACGAAATGGTGGAAAACCAGGTGCGGAAAACAAATTCACCAGAAATCGACCGTAATGCGCATTCTTTCAAAATTTGCATTTTTTTTATTGTCTAAACATTCTGCTTTCATCATAAATCAGTTTCAAAAAATTAATTTGTGTTTTTTATACCTTAGCACTGAGGTGAAAATGCGCAAATTATAGCGTTACTGTGATTTTTTTTTCACAGAAAGCGGTCAGGTAAGAAAACGCAAAATTATTTTTATTGAAGTTTCCCTAAAACGTACTATATTCTAAATGTTAATTTTCGCCTATGTACTGCGCACAGGCTCTGCAATGAATACCTGAATTTGGCAAGAACGCTATTTTAGCTTATGTTTAGACGTTGGTAACACACTAAGTGGTCCATGAAAACAATAAGAAGAAAAGCGGATATAACTGAGAAGCATAACAACTTTCGCCATTGAAATTTTAATCGAAGTAATTTGCGTTTTTAACGAAAAAAATGTTTCGGTAATCTTTTAATAAATTATTTTTCTCGAGTGCCAGTGGCCGGTTGGGACAGTTGGCGTTGAATGACACAGCAATGTAAATGCAACTTTGGAAATCGAATCAACTGAATCATTATAGGCAGAAATGGGAGAAGTAGAAACATGTGATAACACGCAAGAGTTCAGAAATGTCTGCACATTGGCCCAGCAAATATTGACTTTATATTATTGCTGAAACTGAAGGAAGATATGCCAAGAAAAAGAGCTGCAGACTTGGAGCTGAAAAACTGCATGCGATAATCATAATGAAATCAGCTTTTTCCGTGACTGGCAGGAACTATGTGAATATACACAAGCGTGAATGACCAGCAAATTGAACTCCACTAAAAAGGAAATATACTAAATCCGACATCTGCTTCAGCATTAACAAAGTGTTATCAGGCATTTCTGCTCCCATGGCTTCAGCAATAAAAGAACATCGCATAAGTAATACAGTTTTGCTTATGGTGGTATGTGCTTTTTATTGTGTCTTTGCCTATGCTAGTATGCGATGTTTTGATGTTTTATAGGCGCTACAAAGCACTACGTTTCTCGTGATTGTTGGTATTGAAATATTTGAATATAGGGGGTTGTTACTCTTATGTTTCTATGCCAAACCAGTGGCCCAAGTTATATATTAGCTGGTGCCATTAAATATGTGCTTGTGGTTGTGATGCCGCAGTGGTCAGTGAATTGTCATTCCAGCTTTGTCATCCAACTCACACGCTACTTGCGATATAACAAGGTGGCTCATATAAAAAGATCCGGGTATCGCCTGCTCAGCAGCAGCACACCCACGGGTTGTTCGCCTTCGTTTTACCAGCGATTCAAAAGCAAGTTTGACACGAGTCTTGATTTCGAAACAACTGACAGTAACGCTCCACATTCACATAACCAACTACCTGTAAAATACTTCACATAACATAAATTGCCACACTGCGTGGGATTCACACAATTTTAACTCAGAAATCATGCAGAGCCTTTTGAACCTTTATGTTGGGCATAATGAAACGGTTTTTTACGTCTAGCTCCTTTGAAATGTATTTAATTTGACAGCTTGCATGCTAAGATGTAGGTTCTTAAGTCTCAAACTAGCATCAAGAAATCTAGCACCATAAAATGTTACTAGGCTGAAAAAATCAGTTTCTAAACATTTCTGTTGCGTTTATTGTGACCTCTTTTTCACAGTTATTGTGACCTAGTTTTCACAGCCAACAGATGTATATATCAAGCTGTGATGCTTTATGTCAGAAGAACGGATTAGCTGGCTGATGGTGCCTTTCGTGGAGCAATGAATTGCAGTTCAATTCAATTTTATTGATAAGTGAATTAGTACAAAAACAGTATACAGGAAGGGGTCCCAAAGTAAGAACTGCAGGCCTTACGATGAATCAAATTTTGAGTAATAAAACGAAACATTGCATAGGTGAAAAATTAATAAGCGCATGAATGACGAAATAAGTACAGAGATATTATGGATAATCATATAATAAAAAAACAAGTTGCGAAAATAAAAGTACAAAAAATACAAAAGAAAACCGACACAGAATAACAACAAAAAAGACAAAACTAAAACCATGATATAACACGCCAGCACAATAAATTTGAGTAACTAGACGTAGACATAAATAGAGAATATCACATTAATTAGGAGAGTCATTTTATGTCTGAAATAGGTAGTATTTTATATGTGATTTAAATATGAAAAGGGAGTTACATTGTTCTAAGTCGGTAGGCAGGGAGTTGCATAGTGATAAAGCCGTAGTTACATCAGTTTTGATGATATTATCCGGACAAACACTACTAGCGTATGCAGACTTATACTGCAACTTTCTTTTCTGCCACGCAACACCAAGAAATCTAACGAGCAAATGCACAGTATTCTGCATAGCATATCCTATAGCTGTATCGTGTGTGCCACATTACCAGAGAATGCTGCCGAACTTTTTTTTTTTACCTTTCCGGTGCAACGTGTATTTTAAAGCCATACCTTTACATAGTGTTGATATATGTAGCTATGTCTTTTTACCTTCACGTCATCTTAGCTACATCAACAGCAGATGCACTAAAGCTGCAATCTGTTGCTACCTAATTTGCATTTTGCAACTGAAAATAAAAAAAGAAACATTTGTCATAAGGGAAAATCTTTTCATGTTCGTATTTAAATCTCTGTATGCATGGGTAGGCATTAATGTGCGTATTTAAAGCTCGGCAAGTCAGATAGTGATGTGCCTTTATCTAAAAATAAAATTGATGTCTCATGGGACATAGTGCCTGGTGTCTTGATGAGCACCATTTGGGGCTGAGAATATTTTAGTAATTGGGTCAGCTTTGAAAACATGTCATAATCTTTAATCTTGGAACGTTAGAAAACACCTTGAGACAAAATGAATGTAACTTTTATTGTTAGTGAAAGAAAGGTGCTTAAAAGCAATTGGGTGAACAAAGCAGAATGAAGTGCGGGGACTTACTAGATGGTAAATCAAGTATAAAATTTACCAACCAAGTTATGAATGCAAGAGGGCGACAGGTAATAGAATAATAAAGCCCTGGAGCAGGTCTCTGACGTGCAGTGCAAGACTCGTGCACACCTACGATGATATTGCGGTATTCATGGCAGCGACAGGACCGTTCAATTTGTGCACTGCAATACTCTGCGCCAGTTTCAAATCTTCTTGGACGAAAATGTGTAAAGTGCATGTTGCAAACAGTAAAAGCGTTATTATTGTCCTAGAGACAGTTTTCATGTTTATCGGATTCTCATTTTAACAGATGGTATTAATCTTCCAGGCTGAGGCCAGGAGAATCAAGAGCTGGGTGAGTGGGTGCATTTTTGAAAGACTAGAAAACAGTGAACAACGTATGAAGGACAGTGAAAATGCAACACGAGCACTGACTTGCAACTGAATTTTTATACAAGTGTATACACAAAAACACTACGCACGCACAAGGCAATGTGAAAAAGAAACAAATGAATTGAAGGCTATTAATCATGATTGATATTGTACTGATCCTCGTATCCGCATTAATTTTTACATGGTAGGCCTCAATGGAGCGTCATGCATGCCTGTACTCTTACTGCAGTACAAAATCTTTTTTTAACATAATACTGCATCCACACTGACTACACTGCAGGTAAGGAGCACAAATGGGTGTTTTCGCTAAGCATCTTCTTGATGCTCACTTAATCTGGTAATAACGCAACGCTGCATTTGCACTGTGTATTTGCATTTGCACTTGTGGTCATTGGTAACAATGCTCCCTGAACATGGAACAAATTGAGTGGTTCTTTAAGATGACTAGAAACACTGCCATGTGTACTTTTTTTCTACTCTACTAGTGATTACACATCTTTGAAGCATAATTAAAATGTGTCACGTAATGGTATCACAGGTCACACTACATATTTGCTGCTGGGCAATAACCCCAACATTGTATCCAATGTGCATGCACTGTCCCAAGTAGTCATGGCACTAGGTCTGCTTGATTCGAACCATCTGGACCAATTTACGAGGTGCTGCACCATGCCATTAGTTTCAGTGGTGCAGTATTGGTGTCCTAGGAACCATGCCATTAATTTCAAATGGAGAAAATATGCAGGGCTGGTTCACGATTTTCTGCACGTTCCCTACGGACGGTGGTGACGCGGTGCAGGCGTGCTGGTTCAAAGCAGTACACGATGCAGCACGCAGACGAAAGTGCCATTGAAACCATGCTTACGCATATCTGCTGTGCCTAAGCAACGCGAGGTGTGTTTAAGCCTCAGTAGCCGACCATAGCTGCAGTTTAGGACCTCTCAAACTGACATGAATGGCGCCCCTTAGGCGGACGAAACATAAGGCCTGCACTGTGTCTGCACCTCTGCATTGGTTTCGAGTGTTGCGTTGTGACTATACCGACGACATTAATTGAGTGGCCAAATTTTTATAACTCGTTGTGCCCCACCGTGAACTGATTGATAGTGGGGGAGGAGAATCGAACAGACCAATTGCGGTAGCTCATGTCACAAAAGCAAATATGTGCAGAAAGGTCTGCAATGAAGCCTTGCTCGTATGCGATAATCATGATGCATGTAATTTGAATCCGAATACAATTTTTAATTGTGTTGAGAAAGACAGCTTTAGACATAAAACTGTCTTTTGCCTTTCTCGTTTTGATTGCACAAATTCTCAGTAAGATGGCAAAATCATTTTTGATCTTTCTTCGCAGTATGGCATGTTCACTGAGCACACACGTTCAATCTAATTGGCCTTGCATGGCAATTATGACTATTTTATGGTAAACAAACAAATAAAACCTGACAAAAATAGCCTCAACGTTTATTTCTTCACTTGTATTGGTCTAAACATAGCTTTAGTAAAGTGCCATTGTAGTCCTACGATGATGCCTGGTTCTCACCCCCACCTCGGCATCCGGGACGCACCGTCAGAGATGGTCTGCACAGGTGGCTCAACACCTGGACGCGAGGAAGCGCAGGAATCATGGCGCCAGTCCTCGAACACGTGCGCGAAGCGACCAGATTCCCAGGAGTCGAAGGCCATGTGGCGTCATAAACAACCACTCGTTATCGAGTAAGTCTGTCAGTGAAGTGCGCAGGATAACTGTTTTCCAGCCAAATGCCGACCCGGTGTCTCGACCTCAAGACGAAGTAAACATCTTCTCGGCGCCTACGTGTGGTCCGAAACAAAACCGATATGCTCTCATGCGGCTCAGAAACCACACGCCGGTGCGCGCGTTATCGCGCCCATAAACAGTAATAATGGTGGCCACGCATCCGGTCGACGTGGCGCGATTCAAATTGCCCTTGTCGAGACCCGAACCGCGCCTATTCCAAGGCTACGACGCCAGAACACCGGTGCGGAAGTTGGACGCGAGATGGGGTTGTTTGTCGCCCTTTCGGGGAGGCCGCCCGTTTAACTAATTGGGGCAACCTTAAGTTGTGAATCCGTTCACACCCACGTGTTTGCCACGTGCGGCGGTTCCGAGAAAGCGCAACGCAAAGGGGGTTCGAGGCCCCTTGTCACTGTCAAGCGCGACCGCTAATGTGGCGCCGGTGGTTTTCTCCACTCCCCTAGCTATGCGGTAGTTAGTAGTCAGACATGCGTGCGTCTTCCACTTGCGTGCAAGATAACGCTCTGTGTTAGCCTTCGACTCCCATTACTCAAGTGGCGTCGGTGCGCAACGAGCTCTTTGAGACGAAAGCCCACTGCCCAGATGGCCCAGGCTGCGCTTTTCAATTTGTTTTACCGCTGTTCGTGGCGGTGGGCCTACAGCTTTCATTTAAACTTTCGAAACTATTGAAGCATAACAAAAAAGATCTGTATTCCAACCCACATGGTGCAAATTTAACAGACACTGGTAATGCAAATAAAACATGACTGAATAAGGGGGAAAGCCATGGTCAAACTGTGTGTAAACAAGACAAATGGTCTGCTTTTGGAGGGCTTCCAATTTCTTAGTGTTGATAGCTTGCGCATTCCACACAACTGCACCATATTCTAAACGAGGACATATTAGCCCAATTTATGAATTGCTGCAACTATATAAGCTCTTAAAAAAGCTTGAGCACAAACAATATCAACATGTTTGGACTAGGATACTTATAAGACAAGATAAAGCCTAAACACATAATTCAAAAGACTTTCTAATGCTCGTCCGTTATCTGAATAGCTAAAAATAACTCGTGTTTTATGTTTTATGAAGGAATATTTTACAGTTTTGTTGAAATCAATCATCGCCTGCCAAGCCTCCCACCAAGCACAAATTTGGCCGAATGAATAATTCATGCATTGACAGTCGTGACCAGAATCAATTTTGTGATATATAACATAATCATCAGCATACAATCAAATCGTGCTTTCTGTGTTACTGGGAAGGTCACTTCTGTAAATTAAAAATGTTAAGTTGGCAAGCGCAGGCACCTGATAAGATGTCTAGCGTGGCAGAATCGAACGAGTTGAAACTAACGAACCACAAACAATTCAAGAGAAAGTTAGAAATGCAGTGATGTAATATAGAGTTTTAAGGATAATGCACAGCTTGTTGAGTATTTAGAACAAATACCTGTGTCAAAAGCCTTTAAAATCTATGAAAATGGCATCTAACTGTATTTTAATGTCAAAAGCATGAGCCAGGACGTGAGTGAATTCCATAAAATGCGAGATAGTACTAAATTCATGCAAAACACAATGTTAACACTTATATTGGCATTACGTGATTCAATGTATTACACTATACGCTTATAAACGATGTATTTGCCATGTTGTGTGCTGTATTCATGTGTAGTACGCGGTGTTCGTGGTGCTGTGTGGTGTTTAGCCGAGATGACGCGAGGACGACGAAGACCAAGAGGCAATGATGCTTGCATGTGGCGAACGGACGTTAACGAAAAAAGAATACCGAAAATGACAGAATAACAAGTTCCATCAATCGCGAACTGACACACGAACTAGGAAATAAAAACAGCCGGCAAGATCCTACGCCCTGTGGGAATCGATGTTTTGCGAAGCAGTGTGCGGGGAGCCTACCAAGTTAACGAAACGACCATGACAGCACCAAAATTTAGGCGGCTGTTTCACGTCATGACATTCATGTCATGAGTCCTGAGGAGTTCCTTTCGCTAGGCCTAAAGTCTTAGTCATGCTCATGACTATGATTTCGAACATCAATCTTTAGCCTTTTACTTCCCTTAGTATCACATCCGAACCCATTACAATGGTTTTTGAGCGTTAATGTTTTTTCGGTGAGTCGATCATTGTTGTTTTTGCAGAGTCATAGTCGTGACAATGACTTCTACCACCATCCTTTAGTGTTTCCTTCACTTAGTACCCACGTCCGAACCCCTTTCAGTGGTTTTTAGTGTTAATATTTTTCGCTGGGTCATTGCCACTTTTGCTGAGTCATGCTCATGACTATGATTTCTACCATCATGATTTAGTGATTCTTTCACTTAGTACCCACGTCGGAACCCATTTCAGTGGCTTACGAGTGTTAATCTTTTTTGCTGAGTCATTGTCATTTATGCTGAGTCATGCTCATGACTTTTACTTCTACCATCATTCTTTAGTGTTTCCTTCACTTAGTACCCACGTCTAAACTCATTTCAGTGGTTCTTGGGTGTTAATGTTTTCTTGCTGAGTCAGTCATTTTTGCTGAGTCAGGGTCCTGACTATGGCTTCTACCATCACCCTTTAGTGTTTCCTTCACTTACTACCCACCTCAGAACCCATTTCGGTGGTTTTTGAGTGTTAATGTTTTGATGAGTCATTGTCATTTTTGCTGAGTCCGGCTCATGACTATCACTTCTACCACCATCCTTTAGTGTTTCATTCACTTAGTTCCCACGTCCGAACCCATTTCAGTGGCTCTCGAGTTTAACTTTTTTGCCGAGCCATTGTCATTTTTGCTAAGTCATGCTGATGGCTATGCCTTCTACCATCATTCTTTGATGTTTCCTTCACTTAGCAACCACGTCAGAATTTCAGTGGTTTTTGAGTGTTAATGTTTTCTTGCTGAGTCAGTGATTTTTGCTGAGTCATGTTCATGACCATGGCTTCTACCACCATGCTTTAGTGTTTCCCTCACTTAGTGCACTCGTGCGAACCCATTTCAGTGGTTTTTCAGTGGTTTTTGAGTGGTAATCTTTTTTGCTGAGTCATTGTCATTTTTGCTGAGTCATGCTCATGACTATGACTTCTACCATCATCCTTTAGTGTGTCCTTTCTTTAGTACCCACGTCCGAACCCATTTCAGTGGTTTGTGAGTGTTACTTTTTTGTTGGGTCATTGTCATATTAGGCGGTTGTTTCATGACCTACATGACACGCATGTCATTAAATTCATATCATGACCGACCATTTATGGTCGTCATGCACTCTTGTCATACTATGCCAATTTTTGTAAATAACCAAGTTAAAGATACGACCATGGCAGCACCAAGACGTAGGCGGCTAGATGGATAGATACTGTCGAAGTGGCTAATGGTCGCCAAGAAATGCTTGGTATTTAAAATTGTGCACAAACCACCGAAGATGATTGTCAAAGCAGCGTCATGACGGCGGCGGCTTGGCGAAGACGATCATGATGGAATGACGGTGACAAAGCAGATAATGGCGCGAAGACGACGGCAACCACAGAAAGACGACATCATGACCAAGACGACACGACCCCAACGCAATTACGACAGCGTGACCACGATGTCACAACACGGCTGCGCGCCTGTGCTTTCTTCAGCGCTCGTCAACTCCATCGAGGCCGGATACTACTTCTATCACACGCATTTAAATTATGCGGGTTCCTTGCACCATGCGAGCAAAAGGAAAGCTCTGGTAAGCTAGCAAGACGAAGCTGCACATCTCGACAAGGGATGCGCAGAGGGCCTCGGGGATGAACAATCCCCGTCAACGTTAAGCACAGGAGGCGGTAAAACGTGACGCGGCCACGCCATAGCACCGGCACAGCACTTAAACATTCGGCGCCACAAAGCTCTCGTGCAAGAGCACGTGCCCTTTCCCTCAAGCCATAAGTTTTCATAGAAAAGTTAGCGAAAACTGACGCTGCTATCGTTCAGCAGCTGTGGGTACGATTGTTATTACAATCCGCCTGATCTTTGTGCATGTGGCTTGAGAGTATCTTGTGGCATTGGTTAATATGCTTTTATGTGTTATTATTAGCCCAAATACCGAATTAATCCCATTTTTGTATGCGCAGACGGCAATACATCGTGGAAGACATGCATAATGCTTGCGAATTTTACCATGTATATTGCAATGTTGCCTTGAAAATTATCGGTGTCCAGTATAAATTCTTGTGCTAACCATCATTCTCATGCTGGCTGAACTGCAATGCTTGCAGTTAGCGTAGACAGTAGCACAAGAGTACCCTCTGATAATTTTTGTAGGAAGCTCGATGCCTCTGGATAGACAATCCGTGAACGACAATCCGTGATCGGTACCCAAAGAAATTAGTGCACTTTAAAACATGTGTCGTATTCTGTTTGCATGAAGAACATCTGTGACGTTACTGCGTAGTAGTTTGCACGAGAAGAACTTGTATATAGGCGCTAGTGTATATGTAACAAATGGTTTCGTATACTTCAATGCTACTCCAAAGGCCATTAACCAACGTCTAAATTTGGAAGTGTGATTGATCATGTCCTTGGAACAGGCGTAGACGCTTTGAATTGCAAGCGTTAACTTCCAAGAATTGTGAACGTGAGCTTTTTCTTCTTCACTGTCAAGCAAACCTATTGATTTACTTCGTCAAGAGGCACTGGGTGATGCACATAAGTCAAGTCACGGCGTATAAACACAATAATCTTGCTCCACTCTCCGTGGGTAGAGGACATAAAGCACTCTTGGAGCATTCTGGGAGCCTACTTATCTCCGGCAAGTCGTCTGCATTGTGAGCGCTTACAGAGAATTTTGACATCGACTCTACAGCCGTGGGTGATCACTGGCGATTTTAACGTCCACCATTACCTATGGGGAAGCTCCAAAGTGAACTCTAGAGGCAGAACATTGGTGTCCTTTGCCTCTGAACGCGAACTTTGCCTGTCAAATGATGGAAGCCCCACTTATCTGCGTGGATCAGTGTATAGTAGCTGGCTGGACCTTACCTTCGTTTCACGTTCGTTTTCGAGAAGAGTGCACTGGTTTTCGGATTTACAAACGCGACTTAGCGACCATATCCCAACCTATTTGAAGATTGAAGGTATGACTAGCTCCAAGTCCCCCAGAGCCGTCCAGTGCACCAATTGGCCTAAATACAATATAATCATGGAAGACTGCTGTCGTGACGGTACCTCCTACAACCTAGAGGGCGCGATAAAGGATGCCATACAAACAACCACGCATTCGCTTTTGAAGAGTTCTGCCCGCACCAATTTCGACATCGAACTCGAGAAACTTCGATCGATTCGCCGTCGTGCGGAACGAAGATACAGACGCACAAAGTCCACTCATGATTGAAAATTGGCTAGACGAACACAAAAGAATATACAGCGTCACATTAACAAGCAGGCTTCCCAACAACGGGTATCCTTTTGCGAGTCCCTGGATCCGCGAAAACCTTTATCGCTTACAAGGAGGACTGTTCGTGGTCTTCGCACAACCTTTGGTGAGCGCCACTCGTTTAAATCTCTGGCACTACATCTACAATGTAGAGAGATTGACGTCACTGAATCTTTCTGCAGGAAGATTGCTGGCGAGGCAAATTCCGATGGAACGGGAACGGGGACGCTCGACCATCCACTGTTCTCACGCGATCCCCACATGGAGTGCCCATTTTCTATGGAAGAACTAGACGCTGCGCTGGCTTTGTGCAGGCGTTCTTCAGCGCCAGGACCTGATGGCATTACGTACCGTGCCCTGTGTAAACTAGGAGAGCAAGCTCGGAAGGCACTCTTGCTCCTATACAACGACTCCTGGCAGACGGGTACGGTTCCGCAGGAATGGGAAGTCAAGTCGCCTCATTCCACTTCTCAAAGCTGGCAAGTCGCCTTTGGACATTTCCTCGTACCATCCGAGTGCACTTGCCAGTTGTGTCGGAAAAACAATGTAAAGAAGGATTTTAACACGTCTGGAATGCTACTTAGAGTACTATGAAATCTACCCAGACGCTATGGCCGGATTCAGGCATGGCCGTTCGTCAACAGACAATGTTGTTGACTTGGTAACATTTGTGCAACACCAGATTGCCTGTCAACGACTATCTGCTGCTCTGTTTCTAGACGTTAAAGGGGCTTACGATAACGTCAACCATGAAGCCATCCTTGGCGCGTTAGAAGCAGGAGGACTTGGTGGTAAGATATATATGTGGGTGTGCAGCTACTTACAGAGAAGATCATTCTACGTGCACACAGAAAATGGCCCGACATCCGAGCATTAGGGTAGCCGAGGAGTGCCTCAAGTCGGAGTGCTTAGCCCGACGATTTTCAATCTAGCCCTCATTGGATTAGTTTACAACCTGCCAAGCACCGTACGACTTTCCATCTATGCGGACGACACCTGCATTCGGGACATCAGGTGTAACACGACCTCAGCTTCGCTCTCGGCTTCAGAAGGCAGCCACAATGACATCTTGCGACCTTCATCAACAAGGACTTGAAATTTGATGTGGAAAGTGCAGCAATGGTGGCATTCACCAGGAAGCCAATGTCTGCTTACGGAATATCAATTAACGTACAACTTATACCATACAGCAGAAGTCACAGGTTCTTGGGAGTCGTAATTGACAGAGACCTGCCTTGGACTCCACACGTGAATTACGTGAAAAAGCCGCTGGCTGCTATCTGTCACCTGTTCCGGTTCCTTGCAGGGAAAAGCTCGGGAATGTCCATACACGGTATGTTACAGCTGTACATGGTGTTGTTCGTTGGATTCCTGTGGTACAGCGTGCCTGCAATATCCAACACCTGCAAGACTAACCTGCGTACGATTCAGAGCATTCAAGCCCAAGCCCTTAAGATATGTCTTGGATTACCACGCAGTGCGTCAACGGCTGAAACCATTTCCATTTCCCCGGATTCCCCAATCACGACGCACATTACCGTTGAGACAATGCGTACGCATCTCAGACACTATGCTAGGACCCCTTCCCACCACCTGGCGAGCCTCACTGCTGAAAGGGCCTGCTCGACATTTAGCGCTACTGTCAGTAGACATCGTGCATCGTTTACTTCAGGGTACGCACCTTGCGGCCAAGCCAGTGTTTCCTCCGTGGTGTTTGAGCCGTCCACAAATACATACAACGATTCCAGGAGTACAGAAGAAGTCAGATCTACCGGCTCCTGCTCTAAAACAACTGAGCTTACTCCTCTTGCATGAAAAGTACGGCAACCATGCGCACATCGATAGCGATGGATCGACTACGTCGTCCAGTTCTGGTGGTGCGGTGGTTATACCAACGCGAGGAATAACACTTCGATTCAAGACATCGCATGTCATGGCCTCAACGGAGGCAGAACTAACGGCTCTGCGTCATGCACTGGAATTTTTTAGTCTAAAGGACCTAGAAAATGGGCTGTGTTTTCAGACTCAAAACCGGCATTACAGTGCATGTAGTCAGTTATCCGATGCGGCTGTCATGAACAGTTCACATACGAAACCGTGAAACTTCACCATCACGTCCAACAAAAAGGCCACGAGGTTGTCTTTCAATGGGTACCTGGTCACTGTGGAATCAGTGGCAATGATTCCGCAGATAGCGCTGCTCGCACATCATACCAAGGAAACCATCACACCATCTTTCCACTTTCGAGGAAAGATGCCTCAAGGCAGCTTCGACACCTGGCACCCAGTCTCTCACTGAGCGAGTGGAACTCGCCAAACGTACGACTTACACGACTACATCAATTAAACGCCTCACTGCAACACCGACTTCCATTCGGACTTCCTCGACGTGAAGCTTCGCTTCTCTGTCGGCTTTGGTTACGAGTTGCCTTCACAAAGGCATACTCTACATTAATTGGAGTGACCGACGGTGCAGCATGCGAGGTCTGCGGCACCAACAAAACTATCGACCACCTGCTGTGCCACTGTCCACTATACGCTCCAGACAGACAAGAACTTGCTAACGCGCTAAAAAAACTGGACAACCGGATGCTTTCCACGCAGGCGCTGTTGTAACACCGCCCCCATCATTCGTTGGCCCAGAAAGCGGTGAAGGCACTTTTGTGCTTCTTGAGGACGACGGGCTTGTGTCAACGTCTGTGACTATTAGTGCAATAACACACGCGTGAGCGAACTGACCGCTAATTTGCCTTCTTTCCTTCCCTCCTCTCTCTCCCTGTCATCTTTGTGTTCCCTTTTCTCATTCCCCTGGTGTAGGGTAGCCAACCGGACGTTATTCTGGTTAATCTCCCTGCCTTCTGCCTTTATCTTGCTTCCTTCCTTAAGCGTTAACTTCGTACTCTCAGCCTATACACCCTCCCCTTCCAATTGTACCTACCCCACGAGACCAACAGAGTCTCTGTGTTGCGGCCATGGATATTCTTGAATGCGAAGCAGTGAAAATTGCTCAACGCTTTCAATTAATGAGAAGCCAACTAAATTCATTCTCCTCACTCTATTGCTTCGACAGAAGCAATATCATCACATGTATCTAAGATCAGCATAGCACCTGCATAGCGTTTTACATCCATACATTATAACATAAAGTGAACACCTGTAGCGTTACCACAAGCCGCTGCATCAACGAATTACACGTGCACTAATTACCAGAGTTAGTTGGACCTGCAAATTATTTTGACTTTTATTCTTCCGATTAAAAATTTTTGCTTGCTTCAGTCACTTTGCGCCCATCTATCTAGCCTGTTACGCCGACCCACTGACTCAATTTGTCTACTCGCTTGGGCCACTAGGTATGTGCTCGGGGTCGTGACGCCATTGTGGTCGTTGCATTGTCGTCATCCGAGCTTCGTTGTCAGACTCTCGCCATGCCGCCGTCATCACGCCATCATCGTCAGTCATCGCGATACCACTGCCTTCGTGCCGTCGTTGGCACGCTTTCATCGCGCCATCGTCATCATTTCAGAGACGTCATCACATTGTCGTTATACCGTTGTCGTCGTATTGCATTCGTCATTCCATCGCAACCATACCTGTCGACCTCAGTATGTCGCCGTCATACAGTCGTTGTCATTCCAGCTTCGTTATCCCACACTCGTGATACCCTAGTCTTCAGGTCATCGTCGTCATACCATTGTTGTCGTTAAGTTACCGTGCTGTCGTCTTCTTATACCATCGCCGTCATTTCAGAATCATCATTTCATTGCCGTCATGCCGTCACCGTCATGCCGCCTTCGTCCTTCCTTCTCCGTCACTCAATCAGCGTCTCCGCGTCGTTGTCATAAAGTAGTCCTCATGCAATCATGGTCATGGCCGAGTCTGGTGGGCGAGTGTTACAGCACAGTTGGCTGATCCCGAAGACTGTGTATGTCGCATATTTTCGTTCCGTTTTATTGTTCTATATATTTGGGCAGTTACATGTTTTTTGCCCGAAATGCAATGCAGAAGGAGGCCATATTCACTTGATTATAGCCCTTGCTTTGCTAAAGGCAGCAGAAGTAGTAGTTTTCATATTAAAAAAGAAACTTAGGTATTGTAAATAATGCAACACTTCGCAAACACACCAGCCGTTCCCGCGTAAAAGAATAACAAAAATATCGAATACCACGCACTGTGGGAATTGAGGCTTTGCGAAGCATTTAGCAGGTAGCTGGCTATCCAGCACCATTTGCGGTTTATCCAAGAGTTGGAAAGTAGACCAACGTGTTTGTGCAAAGCAAGCAGATGTGTGCTTCACATGAGGCTGTATCTAACGACTGAAGCAAGACGATGGCCTCAACGATGGTATGACAGGCGGGGCATGAAGGCAGTCTTTTTTTTGTTTTGTTTTTTTTTGGCTCTTGGGAAGAAACGTTACATCCAGCGTCGAACCCTTACAACCAGCGTCGAACCCAAAGGGAATAAAATATCGTACACTGTCTCCGCAGCGTTCCAGGCTACGAGGGAAGAACTAGGAAACGTGGACCGATCCCGACGATCAGCTGCAGGCTAACACAGCCTATAAAGGCATTAGCTGCCCGAAGCAAGAATGCGAGTACCTGGCACATTCTCACTCGTAACGCAAGGTAAAAACAATCATAATTGTCGGCGACGAAATCGAAAGTGGCGCGCGCACATGCTATAGCTAGTGCTAGGTCACGTGACACACGCGTCAGTTGTTTCAAAGAGCTAGTTGGCGTTGGCAGAAGAGAATATGCGTGCGTGAAGTAATAAAATCTATCGTTGCCTAATTCTTAGAAGGTCAGGCTTTTTGCATTAATCTTGAATTTTCAGTTTATTGAAAGAAAGCGAGACAACAACCTACCTACGCGCCGCAAAGTACATGGGATGAGCGATAAAATGCTTTTCAGTATATTGCCTAATAAATAAATAAATAAATAAATATCCGGAGCAATGGTGATTTCTCAAAGAACGCTACAGATTCTAAATAAAGGTGCCTTCATCAATACGGAGTGTAGCTACACTGCCTGAATGACGACATGGGCTCTGCCGGAATTATGGTTATTCTCCTGGATTACCTTGGGATCGCTCGCTTATCCCTTCTTGATTTACTACAACCACTTTATGCAGCTACGACCACTTTATGCTATTGCAGGTTTTCAACATAAAATTTCACAGAACACCCGCCGTGGTTGCTCTGTGGCTATGGTGTTGGGCGGCCGAGCACGAGGTCGCAGTATCAAATCACGATCACTACGGCTTCATTTCGATGGGGGCGAAATGCGAAAACACATGTGTACTTAGATTGAGGTGCACATTATAGAACCCCCGGTGGTCCAAATTATCCCCGAGTCCCCCTCTCGGCTGCAGCTTCGGCACAGTATTGCGGATCGGCTCGCCGCCGACGCGCAGATTCTTGTTTGGCCGCACGACGCGCTTCAAGACGCGGCCTGGCGAAGCGTTGACATGTCTATAGGCAAAGCGAGGCACATGTGGTTGCTGGACGACGCGAATTGACGTCATGGCTAGACGGAGCAGGTGGGTGGTCGTGGCAGCTCGGCGCGGCTGTGCGGAGCGGCAGCGAAGCGAGGCGTAGCTGTGCCAAGTGTTTGCTAGGCATCGCGCGGAGACGTCATCGCCAGGCGCAGTTTCTGGTCTACGCTATACGGGCCAACCTCCGGCTTAAACAGCTCCGCTGTTAAAATTGCTCCATCCTTCTGTCTTGCTGCACCAGCCGGCGAGGGAAGGGTGCTGAGCTCTGTCACTAGAGTTAATGCATATGTAGGACAGTACCTGCTACCTGTGCCTGTTTACCGTGTGCTATCGGCACGCGGCTGCGCTTGTTCCTTTTTAGCGTAAAAAAATTGTACCGAAACCAAGGACGATTATTATCAGAGAAAGCCAGCAGCCGGATGCTCTAGAGAGCTATATGATTTATTAAAGGAATGATGGTGTTTGAAGGCGTACATATGTGCGGCAGTGCGGATATTTACGTGGCGTTAGTTGTTTAATTCTGTAATTCTATAGCGAACAGAGCCGTTAACCAGCACAATAGTAACCCGCCTTGGTGCCGTAGTAGCTTTGACGCTGCCCTGCAATACCCGAAGGCACAGTATCAAATCCGGGCCGCGAGGGCCACATTTCGATGGGGGTTAAATGCATGAACGCCGCTGTACCATGCACTGAGTGCGCGGTAAAGAATCCCCAGGGGTGAAAATTATTTCGATGCCTCTCCTCTATGGAGTGCCTCATAATCATATCGTAGTATATATATATATATATATATATATATATATTTCAGCACATCTGTACCGCTAGTATGGGTAATTATACGTATGACTCGTCATATATGTGTTATTTCCAGTGGAGCGAGCGCTCTCGTGTATGGCCGCAGCCGATCTCCTCTCCCGCAGCCGAGACAGAAAGTAAAGGTGGCGAGACCAGTGGAGGGTGCTGCTTGACGAGCGCCCCCACCATAGCGCATAAACGTTTAGGTGCCACACTGATCTGCAGCGACAGCATGTGTGTCTAAAAAAGCCACAACAGTGGCTGCTTGGTGACGACCGTACCCGCATCTCTCTTCCGCGAGAGCACGTAGCCACTGCATCAGCGGCTTTGTATCGACGGCGAAAATTTGACCAATACCTATCAACGAGCATGAAAATCAGCGAAAGAACGCAAAAAAAGATAACACTCTAAAAGCAAAAAAAAAAAAAAAAGACTAGCGTAGCTCGCCTGGAGGCGCAATGCTAAAGAGACAGCGGAGCTGGGCCGGTATTGTGTAGCGATGCCTTTCCTATGCTAATGCGTTCTTGCGCTTTTCGCGCTTGGTCAGTGGTGAGAGCGACGGTCTGCTCACGTTATCAATGGGATCAGGCGGCCGTGAGCGGTGGATGATAAGACTAGTTTAGAATAAGGCATAAGGCCTCGCTACAAAATACCGGCCCTGATGGGCCCCTAGCTAGTCCTGGCTTTTGGGCTAGACTAAGCACTACCAAGATATCCCCAGCATTTTCTGGAATTTATTGATTACTGAAAGATTATTGATTCATCTTTCAATAGTGATAGCATTGGCTATCGATTGGCTACCGCAAGGTATTGGCCACGTATTTGGGCGAGGCTAAGCACTACCACGTCATCCCTAACATTTTCTGGAATTTATTGAATATTTATTGATTATCGATTAGCTATTGATTGGCTATCGAGTGGCTATCGATGACTGACTAAGCTTAAGTAGTCCCTAGACCTAGCGAAGCTCAGCTTCGCTAGTTCACAGGGATATGTGCCATTACGCTTGGACCCTTTCTGGACTATACCGCCAGGATCGGCCCACATTATTTGTGGATGACTTACGGAATAACGGCCGCCGTAAACAGTTCCGCTGTTAAAAAAAAAGTTGCAGTTTCGCCCGAAAGGCAAAGAATTGATTGCGATAGGAAATTAGTGGACAGTTATACGAAGTAACGATAGTAGTTTATCGGCCGTATAGACCTGTGAACATAGGTAGACAAAACCAAAGTAACAAGCGTGGTGTCACGCGCGCGGACGCAAATATGAACCCATCTCGCTAGATTTCCACAGCGGAATTTCCACAGCGGAAATTTGCTGTAAAAACACTGTAGTTAGTAACGCGCCAGCAGCAGAAAACGAATTAACCTTCGTGCCGCCGCTCGCTCTAATGCGAACTAAGCCGCAAAAGTGCGGTGCTCGGCGCTGATGGCTTTCACGCTACAGCCGCCCGGGCGTGCGCGCGCGGCGTAGAAAGCGCCCCCGCCCCCCTTCCTCCCTCCTCTTTAACCTCCCTCCGGAGCGTTGTGCTCAACTACAAGACGTAGCGCTTCCTTCCCGCTTCCAGCCCTTGCATGCGCGAGATAATGCCGCGATCGCCGGCTCACCCTCGCATGCTTCCACTCGCACTTCCAGCGTACGGCGCGCGGCTACGATGTTATCGCACGTGGACTTCACACGCAACCTCACGGCAACGGCGACGGCGAGCCCGACGGCAGTAATTCACCTATAGTGCCCATATTACCTGCGATACAAGAGTGGTGCAGGTCGAAGCATCTCTCCTTTATGCCTCTCTCACTTCCTGTAGAGTCCACATATTGGCTATGGCGATAAAACGTGTGCCAAGCACACATTTTTCGTAGTTTCTTTTATTGTTTGCCGTCGCATAAGCGGCATGAGAGCTGCCAGTGCAGAAAACGTTTAAGGCAGTGCATGCGGTGCCTATTGCGCAAACTTTGCGGCCACTCGTGCTCTTGCTGAACCTTGAAGTTTACATACTGTTGCGTAGAACCCGAAGGATCCACCAATGTAGTAATTTAGTTGGTAGACTTCCAAGGACTTCCTTGTAGTCGATCAATTGGAAAGGTGTCTAAGAAAGACTGGATCTGTTCAGGTAGACGAACTTGTCTTAACAGTCGTTTTCTTTTGTGTCTCTATTAGGCAGAAGGTTTATACAATTGCCATTTTCGCATGTGGCGCAACTACTGCTTCCGGTATCCGAGCCTGTGAAAGTTGTGGCTTGCACTCTGAAACATATATTCAAACGAAAATGCCCCAAATAGTTTTAATTTTGTCAACAGTATTAAGTTTTAGGTTCGTTAAACATTTCCTCAAGTATTTTCTCAATAGACAGTTTTTGCAGAGCGTTGCTTACGCTCCGCTCTGCTAACATTTCACGCGCACCGCTGGCTGCATGAACTGTGTTGACTTATTTGAAGAGCCCGTCTTCCAGAGACGCCGGCCACGCGCTCTCAGCGTGGCTGCAAAACAACACAGCAACCAGCATCCGCTCAAACGGCTTCGTAGCGGAGCGTGGGCAGCGTTCTCCGTTCCGCTGCCGATGTGAGCGTTGTGCGCACGCGCATTAGCGTTCCTGCTAGCGTTCCGCTGAGCGGCTGTGCGCCAATCGTTAGGATACGCCGGTCTGAGCAGAGAGTACCGTGAACGCTCTGCTAAAACTGTCTATTATTGCCTAAGCGAACAGCATGTGCATAGTAGAGCGCATTATCTTTTGACCGAAATATCGGCTATTCTTAAATCAGCGTTCCCCCATTCGGGTGCAGAAGGTAGGACGCTGCGGTTCAGTTCAGCGAAAGTTATGCGAACTCACACACTTGTGTGTTCGTGGGTGCGATTATTCCATAAGCAAAAGTAGATATGGTACAACTAGTCAAATACCACACCCAGCAATCCAGTTCTCGATACTGCACTTGAGTGAGTGAGTGAGTGAACTTTATTGGGTCCACAATAGACGCGAGTAAACTCGACGTCACCTGGCTAGGCCCACTCGGGGACCATCAGGTCAAACCTGATGGCCCTCTCGCGGGCCCTCTGGACTGCCAGGATTTGAGAGGTCTGATCCTGGGCCTTAATAAGCATCATCATTTCCTCTTGGGTGAAAGGGGGACCGGCAAATGCGCAGCCCCACAGGACATGCTCGAAGTCCGCATAACCACCACACAGGGGGCAGTCCGGGCTTGGGAACCATTCGGGGTACATTGTGTGCAGTGCTGCAGGGCTTGGGTAAGTGCTGGTTTGTAGAAGTCTGAGAGTCACTGCCTGGGCCCTGCACAGTGAGGAGTGCGGCAGAGGCAGAAGTCTTCTTGATAAGTAATTGTGCTTGCATATCGTTGTATGAGCAGAGAGGCTCGGGTCGCCCTAGAGAGGACGCATTACCCGGCGCACGGTCAGTCAAACCTCGTGCAGCCGAGTGTGCCTCCTCGTTGGGGTTGAGCGAGGCACCTTCAATGTTTCCAAGGTGCGCAGGGAACCAGACCAATGAGTGATCTTTGAGGTCTTTGGCGTTTTGGATGATACGTAGGGCCTGGGGAGCCACCATTCCCATCTGGAAGGCCCTGATAGCGGTCTTGGAGTCTGAATAAATTGTGTCATGTATATCGTCCGTCAATGCAAGAGCGATGGCAACCTGTTCTGCAACGCTGGAACTAGAAGTGCGGATGGTAGCACAGCTGATGATTTTCGAATCACAGTTGATGACCACTAAGGAGAAGGCTTGTTCTTGAGCGTACGAAGCAGCGTCTACGAAGCATGTTCGATCCTTGTCCAAGCGGGCACTGGCGAGCAAAGCTTTACCCCTGGCTCGTCTTCGTCCTTCGTTGTAGGTCGGATGCATATTGCGTGGCATCCGGTGTATGGAAATCTCGGATCTTATGTTGTTGGGCAGCTTCACAGCGTCGGGACCAACGACCGTGGGGTTACGTCCCAGCATGCCAAGTATGGCTCGGCCCGCTGGGGTGCCGGACAGTCTGACAAACTGAGAAAACTCTTGGGCTTCAACAATTTCTTCGAACGTGTTGTGGATGCCCAACTTGAGGAGGTCTTCTGTGTGCGTTCGGACGGGAAGCTCTTGAAGCACAAAATTTGACATAGGCGCTTTACGCACCTCCATGGCTAGTCTACACACATTGAATAGCACCTCGGCAATTACACACTTACACACTTACACACAACCACCTATTTATATCTAGTCCAAATCCCATCGACTTGAAACACTCTCTGGATGCACCACTCGGACGCTTTAAGTAATATTCCATGCGTCCCCTAGCTGCAAAACAGGACGCTTTCTCTTTCTCAGCATAGGTTCACTGAAGCGAAGGACCATCCTTGGTTTCGTTAGGCCCGCTATTCTTTTAAGGAAAGCACTATGAGTACGTAGTACTTATGGAGCTAAAAAGAACGAGGTTTTCGTTCATCCTGCAGCGGCCAACGCTTTAACGCTTTAACACTACATTGCCGCATAGCTCAACATGATGCTAGGTTGGGTGGTTTATTTGCTACCAATGGTCAGTCCCTAAGCTCAACATAAGCGACAACTACCACATGTTTTGGATTTCAATCCGATCATATATTTAAACAAACCGCTAAATTTCAATCAATGGCTTGCAAAACAAAATGAGCGATTTGTAGCGGTTTGAGAACTTCCAACGCGGCACTGGGCCAGTGCTGTCAGTGAAGACCTTGGTGATGTACACCTCTCTTGAACCATAAGCAAAATCATTTTGCCAAATAGATTTGCACCTCACAGACGAAGTGGAATATATTACTCTCGTTCGGCTGCTTCAAATTCAGCATCGTCTCAGATAATTCGTTCCAAATTTCAATTCCTTTTATAAAATCAGTGTTTTTGCGCTGTGCAGTGACCAAGGCAAGATGATTGCCGCTTTTGTAGCTTTTTGTTTTACTAATAATGCAGTCATATTGTTGATTGGGGACGCTACAATAGTAGCACGTTCGTGGCGCCCTTCTCATTTTTCGCTTTACATAGCGCCATCATGCTTTCTGGTTTTTTTACCTATAAGGAAACGGTGACCTGTGCTTGCAGCACGTCGAAGAGGGAACTTGGGCAAAAACGCAGCATCACAGCATTACTCTAGCTTTTTTTATTCTTTCTGCTGATGAATATGTCTGGGTATGAACATATAAACAACATAACATGTAAACAGTATAAATAGGGGTCCACCCTTTGCTTTGTACAGTGTGTTAAAGTTCCATGAGCCTATCACGTCCCATTATTCTTGCAGTAATTTGGCCCGTCAGTTGAAGATCCCTGGAATGTAGGAAGAGAACAAAAAATCGTTACTTAATCAAGAAGACATACCCTGAACTTCGTAATACAATTATAGCCTCCACTCATGGTAAATATGAAGAGCCAGCATTTTACATAGCAAAATAAAACTGAACCTATTGCTTACAGAAACGGTTCTTAATACTTTCACTCGACCGTAATACCCGCCTCCCCCACAAACCCCAAATAAATATGAAAAAAGGAAAGTTGATTTACTGGAAGTGACAGCAGAAGCTGGAGATTCTTGGATAACGAAAAAAAATGTGGTTGATCCCTCTTATATAGGAATCGGTATAGAACACGAAAGTGAAACGTGTCTTCACAGAAGTAGTGTAATGTTTATTGCACATTGATATATAATGTCTATTGGTGTTTTGTGGCTAAAGCGCCCTTAGGCGTTGATGCACCCACGCTGACGCCTAGTGGCACGTCTCCTCCATCACGACTACCAACGTCGATGACCATGAGCAACCGTCGTGCATATGGAAGCTGCACTACGCTGCACACGCTAGCACAACGCGAAAGACGAAGCACGTAACTGACACACTAATACAACGCGCAAGACAAAGCACGTAACTGAATCGTCACCGAGTGAAATCAGCGCGTACAGCGCGTCGTAATTGCAGCCTCCGCGATCAACTTCAGAAACATTTTCAGAGCTAATTGCGGAGGCCACGCTCCGCTGTGCTGAGTACGGTGAACGCCACCTAGTAGTGCTTCTGCGAGAACGCGTTGGTAGTGCTTCTTGATGCCAGCGTCCCTTCGAATGCTGGCATCGAGGCGTCGTAGTGCTGAGACCACCGAAGCGTTCACTGTCGGTGCGCGTTAGTGTCATAATGCAGTACTTCTCTTTTCTGCTCGTAGGCGGCGGCACCGCCCCGAGCAAGAGCGCGGGTACACGGAGGAGTGTTAGATATATAAGGCGCGTAAAAAAAAAAGACTGAGCAGAAGTTCTGCAGTCACTTTCTGCGAAGGTTCCCTTGGCAGCAACAGCAATGAACTTATAGCGCAGGTGCTCATCCTCAATACGTGCACCTTTTCATATTGAAGCCAGGAGTGCTTCTTCCATGTAGGTCAAGCTCATGTCTGCTGTAGAGTACAACCAGCGCCCCTAGAAACCACTGCTATTTTCTTAACAAGCAAGGGCGACAAAATTTACAATGCTACTTAAATTGTCTAACACTTTTCACGATGCATATAGAATTTATGAGGTCTGGCAGCATGTTCCTTCTTGTATGGTGGCCTTAAACACAACGCTAACTTAATACTCAATGTTTTCACGAGTGGAGATTAAGCTCTCAGATCGAATTTACCCTGCGTAAGCTTGGTTAAAACGATACTTCTCTGAAAACTTGAGTCATAAGTTGAAATCATAATTGACATGTGACTTACTTGTTTCATCAGTTGAAGCATCGTATGATGGATTGTCGAGAAAGACTGGGGAGTTCCTACGCAGAAGCATCAATGTACAGTCAGCACATTATGTCAAATATTCACAAATAGGACGGGTTACCCACTTTTATACTGCTTTACCATGCCAAAATGCCACGAGTGTAATGTTTCAATTAAAATAAGCAAAAAATTTGTTATGTAGGTCACGCTATTTCGAGGGTACGATGACACTACTCTATAAGTGAATTGCAGCCTGACAGATGCAGCCTTCATATCACTGTGGCCTTCAACGTATGGGCATGCTAATTAAGCAGTTGAGTTTTAATGCAAAGTAGTAATAACATAACTTACATTAAAGCTATAGGACAGTCTTTGTAAGCGAGTCTATCAGAACAACATACACAAACGCATGAACAGCCCGACATAATGATTTTACAGCATCAGTGATAGACAGAGGGCTTTTTCAGCCAGGTTTAGCCTGTCATAAAATTACGCTTATCACTAATCGTCTTAATTGAACAAGTCTGCGTTCAGAATTCGTCAATAATGGTATTTTTCTAAAGCCGACTTCACATAGGAAGAAAATGAGTATGAATAAGCTGGTCGCCTATTTGGAAGTGAAATGTCAAAGTGTATTCGTGCTGTTCTTTCTGTTCTTTTTCTGCGTAAATAAAAAGATACGTAATGCTTTGATACTGACCGGGGCGTTAATACAAAAATATGTGCATTTTTTAACACTGAGAGGAATTGATCATTTATGATGTATGTGAAATTCAACGAAACTGGAATATTGGGTGAAATAACAAAACCATCTTAGAAACACAAAGAGAAATACTCACTGTGTGTTGCGTCGTCTGCGAATCACAATGAATGCAGCTACTGCGGCTATAAGAATGATAGCCAAAACAACAATTATGCCTGTAACAATGCCGGCAGCCGATCCAGCATCTGTAAATCAAAACGAGAAAATTATTCTGCGTAAGTAACATTGATTATTGGTTATAAGTATTCACGATGCTGTCACTGAAACAATATATTTATCTCCTTCCATGGCATCAGTACTATTCCGACAGCTATCGGCAATGCGAACAGCTGAATGGAAGACAACCCATGCCAAGAGGAACTCAATGAATTTTGGGGCACAATTGGTCAAGCTTTTGGTTCATATAGCCAGCACTGGCTGGCTGGCCTCGATAGTATCACTATATTTCACGTCTTTCAATTGGCATGCACATAAACAAGCGATTTAGAGCACGAACTGTTTTGTGAACATGGATTGAACATTTCTTAACGTTTATTTTACCAAGGTCAAATATTGTTGATCACATGTGATAAGCTTTCCAGATGTGTAAAAGAGCGAAACAATAGCCACCACAGTGAGCCTACGCTGTTTTGAGTGTAAACAGGGACATGGGGTTTGCATTTGTTTAAAACAGGGCAATGCCAGTCTTCAAATATCTATGCCGAAATATTTTGTTCCAAATTCGGTAAAAGTACCACAACTGATGGCTATGAGTATATTTTAAAAAAAAAACCTTTGGAGTGGTTTTGTCCTGAGAGGTAACATCGTGGTCGACGGAAGCCCGTCTGGTCAGGAAAACTTATGGCAGGGAAATATCGAACGCCGACCAATCATCAAAAACACGATTTTTGTTTTTAACGATGGGTCGGCGCTCGATATTTCTCGCATGAGAGGTAGGCTAGAATGGAAAATTATTTTCAAGGTTTGCAGCATAAAGGTGGTCGCCAGGCTTCTCGAAGCATGTCATATTAAAAAAAATGCATCATGCTCTTACATGAAGTATTACACTGAAGTAACATTTACAGATGTTTTCTATTTTCGGTTGTTATGTGGGCAAAATATGACATGATTTGCATACTACATTCTTCCAGCAGAGTTTCTTGCCCTTTGATTCGTATACTACGAAGAAGTGTAAATTCGGTGCAATTGTGTGCATTCACTATTGTGTTCTTAGTTACACAGTGAGGCAAGAGTGTGAGTTAGCGCTATTTTAAGAAAGGATGTATCTGCAAATCAGCTGTGCGGAAGGCCGCAAACTGGAGGGAAATACATGAAAGGGCAAAAGTGTCATCCACCCGAATTGTAACACAAAGCTACAATTCGGGTGGATGGCATATTTGCCCTTTCAAAAAGGTACTGTATATCTGGTCATTATTGTCCTATTGCGTAATTTATGTCCACCGCAATCAAGCTGAGCGTGCACCTGTCTGCCAATTCTTCCGCAAAAGATTGCAAATATTCTAATAATGCTACACCAACAAGCTACCGTTTCACTTTTACACAGCCTATGATTTAACTAAGAAAACATCTTGTGAGACCAGTCAAAGTTAAACAATTGGATTTCTTGTTTTTGTGGAGCGTTTCTCCGAGTTTTGCACTATTTTCCATCATATTGATACGCAGCGCTCCCAGCTGGATGTCTCCAGCCAATCGACGTCCCGCCCGAACCCTTTTTCTGAGTTGGTCTAGACCTTCTTGGACCGTTTCATTTCTCGGGCTCCGGAATTAAATGGGTTGCCGTCGCCAGCGATTACGCTACGCGGTACGCAATCACAAGAGCCCTGCCGACTAGTTGCGCTATACTGACGTCGCTGACTTTCTACTCTACAACATCATTATGGTGCACGGTGCTCCGCCCCCATTACTAACTGACCGTGGCCATAGCTTTCTCTCGGCAAACGTCGACGACATCCTCCGCTCCTGCTCGACAAAGCACAAATTCAGTACGTCCTACCACCCACAGACCAACGGCATCACGGAGCACCTCAACCGGACGATGACCGACATGTTTTCGAAGTACGTTGCGGCTGACCACCATGACAGGGGTCTTCATTTACAATATGTGACGTTCGCGTATAATTTATCGTGTCACGACACCACCGGCTATTCTCCCTTCTATCTCCTATATGGCCGAGAACCCGCGTTGTCCTTGGACAACTTGCTGCCCCCTCCCGCACGTTCAGCCACTGAATACGCCCGCGGCACGATCGCACGCGCCGCCTACGCGCGGCAGCTTGGCCGTACCCGTATCGAGGCCTCACAGGAGCATTAGAGACGCCTCTATGGTTGCCACCATCATGACCTGCACTTTTCTCCGGGTTCTGTGGTGCTTCTATGGTCAGCCATCCGCCGTGTGGGACATTCCGAAAAGCTGCTGTCTTGTTACACTGGTCCATATCGTGTGGTGCGACAAGTAACCGATGTCACATGAAATCATCCCGGCCGAACCCTCACTGTCGTCTTCAGCTTCAATTGACATCGTTCACGTAGCGAGACTTAAGCCATATCACACACCTTTCACCGCGGATGTGTAGCTTAAGCACCGGGACAGTGCTTCTACTGCCGGGGGTGATGATACGGAACAGCCAGCCAGCCGCCAGTGTGGCTCCACTGAAGAGAAGGAAGACGACGTGTTCCCGCTTGATATAGCGTCGCCATCTTGGCCTCCGTTGGCTTCCGTGTAAATAAATTGGGAATAGCCTTGGGCATCAGCTACACGTAACATTATTGCACTAAACGCGCATGATGACACTCACGAGAGCAGTTTCTTTTATAGGATATTGTGCTTGGTTACATTGCTTGGCCAGGCAGTCCTGAAAAACTGTCTCATGCAGCACCAAATAGACGTGACCGAGGCTTATAACTTGGCTGAATACCTTGTGAAAACTTGGAGTGCGCTTAAATTTCGCCTATAAGAGTGGAACGCGAAAGCATTCAAAGATCCCTAACAGCTTCTCTCGCTTCCCGGCAGCTTATGTAACCGTAATGTTTACCGGGAAATGCTGGCGGTGAACGCTATGCACGAAGGCGAACTTTGTGGTTCCTCTTTTTTTCCCCGCATGGCGCGCGCAGTCGCTGCCGCGGATTGGCGGAGGCGATCGCAATCTGGATGGTGTTGCAAAGAACCGAGCGACTCGCGCTGCTCTGAGATTGCAGGAAACGCAGGCGCTTGCGTGGGCCGATCCCGGATGTAATGTCCAGCCGTGCCAAGGAAGTTACATCATTTTCATGTTTCTGTTACTGTTTCGCAATTTTAGTATTTTAGTCAGAAGTTATACCATAGCTATGTGAAGAATGTAAGACAAGGTATGAGCAGCTCTAGCATAGATTTTTTTGGCAATTTACCCCGCATATACCGCATGTCATATAGAAAATTCAGTGTTGGCGTCGTCCCGCGTTGTCCATGGCCGAAAAATGCCCTATGTATTTCTGCATATGTATATGCCCCATATGCATATGCATAAATACATACGGCGTTTTTCGGCCATGGACAACGCGGGACGACGCCGACACCGGATTTTCTGCGACATAGGGCCCCCTAACGCTATCGCGTTAATACAGGCTGTAATATTGGCTGTCAAGGCATGACTACTATCATGACGAACTGTGTGAACGCGGCTGAAATATTCATTTTAAAAACTCCGCTGCAACGCTCAGTCGGACGCGTGAAATAAATTGCCAGTATTGCCCGAAGGGCGAAGCACTGACTTCTATAGGAAGGTTTAGTGTTGTGCCTAATCTTCTCGGACGGTGATCTATTTATACGCGGGTCCGACTAACGCGGACGCGGCATATGTAGGTGCGCCAATATTTCTGGCACCCTTAAAATCTTTAACACCCCGTGTAGGGCCACTAATGGCATCGCACGGGCGCAAGTAAGCTGCCCGTAAAGAGCCGCGCCTGTAAAAATACTTAACATTCAGGTCTCAGTACTGATATTCTTTTCTACCTTTGACAACAGTCTGAGAAGATTTCAGATAAAAGACATGCAGTGTGAACGTTATATTTCACGACAGTTGTTTTGCGGGCTGTCATTCTCAAAATTCTGAGAAATAACTTATTCAAGAACGTAAGACCTGGTATGAGCAACTTTAGTGATTGAATAGTGTTGCAATATCACCCGTATATAGACTATGAATAAGCATATATAGCACACATTTACCTATATATATACGGAGCCCCACGGCGACACTAACGCCGACGACGAAAATTCACTTGGAGTGTCCATATAATTGCTATCGGAATAATATGTAAACAAAAGACTGCACGCCATCATTCTGCTGCATATTCACAACTCGTGCTCTTGTTAATCATTATGATTTCGTCCTAAAAATCAGGCAATTTGCAGTCGGTTGCGCAAAGCTTAGGCAAAGCGAAGATTACTGGCTGCTACTGCTAGGTATGAACTTGGTTGCGGCTATGTCTTAAGTTTAACTACGCACTTAACTACGCACGTAGGAAGGTATTCTCGAGCGATCAATTTTATTGCGATAGCAATTATATGGACACTCAAAAGCAGATTTCTGCCGTCGCCGTCGCCGTCGCCGTGAGGTTCCGTATGACGTCAATGGAGATGAAATCGTCGCCGCGCGCCGAACGCTGTATGTGCGAGTGAAAGGGCGCGAGGGGCGCGCGCTTTCGCGGGGAGTGAACGCACGGCGGAGAACAAACGCGCGTTCTGCGCCGTGCTCCCTTAAGGGCTGCAGAAGTAGGCGTCTCTTTCCTCCTTTACAATCACCATATATGTAGAGCAAACGCGCCTTCTTCCGACGCGCGAAAGGCCGGGGGGGGGGGGGGGGGGGAGGTGGAGGATAAGGGAGGCGACGTTTAGCTGCGGCACCAAGTGCCTATTTATATCAGAGGCTCCGGCAACAGTCACCAACGCCGCACGCATTTTGAGCGAACGCGGGCAAAACGCCGACGGCGTCGACAACAGTTCTGCGTGTTGCCGGTGCTGCTGCATGTCCAAGTTTATACAGCTGATAAAGCTAATATCATTACTCCGTATAGCTCTCTACCAATTTGCTATCGCAATTGATGCTTCGCCTTTCAGGTGAAACTGCGACAACTTTTTTGGGGGTACCTTCCCTTTCGCGACATTTCGGGTGGCTAGCGCTGGACGCGTGGGCGCCTACGAGCGACAGCGCTCCTGGCATGCCACAAACGCAGGCAGGCTAACCAAGTTCGGTACAGTGCCAAGAACACTGTCGCTTGCCGACGCCGAACACGTTGGCGACATTTCGCGTGACTAGCGCTGGACGCGTCGGCGTCTACGAGCGACAGCGTTCCTGGCATGCTACAAACGCAGGCAGGCTAACCGAGGTTGGCACAGTGCCAAGAACGCTGCTGCTTGACGACGCCGAACGCGTTGCAGGCTAGCCGCTCGATATCAATCGGCCAGCTTCGCTGTGTCTTAAGCTTTGCGCGGCCTAGTGCAAGCTTTCGCCTTTTTTTTTCCCCCTGGCTCAGCGCGCCGCGGAGAGAAGAGAGGCAGGGGTCGGGAAGGCAGGTAGCTGGCGAGGAGGAGACTGCGTGCGCATGCACGCAGTTTCCTCCTCCTCCTCTTCCGGGTTGCCATGGCTACCACGGCTACGCACCACAAATTAAGGCTAGCTTAAACAGCTTCGCTGTTAACAAAATCAACGTGGGACCTGAACCAACGATTTCTGGTTTCTCAGCGTCTGCTCGATGTAGGCACGTCGGCGGACAATTATTTCCTGGAAATTTCACTAAAATTATTACGCTCGTAAGAATTTTTCCTGGAAGCGCAGCAGCTGAAACATTGTTGAACTGCCTGTGCATCGATGACAGTGACTGCATATCAACCTACCTCAGTTTCATATGCAGTCACTGTCATCTCCCCCTCCCCCGTCCAAAAAAATAAATCATGTGGTTTTCTCTCATGGATGTGAGCTATTCACGTATTCGCTGCGAGAGCAAAATACGTCGACTTAAGCCAAACCACAATACCTCCACAAAAATGTTGCCTATAATAAGCGTCGCAGAAGGAAGTACCTTTTCCTGTCAGATTGTCGGCTTCCGGTAGACTGTTGGCCAACAAATTGCAGCGACGGCCTTCGTATCCCTGACGACAGTCACAGGTGGGGCTCGGTGCTTGTGGTGTCCATCCACATATTGCATCGTTCAAGCACAAGTAAGGTGGGCACGCTGATTGTAGAGAAAGAACGAGAACAGACTGCGTTTGCAAAATTGCACTGTAAGTAGGCCACGAAGGTTTGGGAAAGGTTTTGCTGAGGGTTCACTTTTCTTCAGCAAGTTTTATTGATGCGTTTATTATAATGCCTAATTAGATGCTTTAGCTTCAGGACAAGGATTTCATAAGTCATAGTTATTGGTGTCTTAGCAACTGCCCTTAGCCGTGTTCTCAGCATTGTACCAGCAAAAATACAAACATAAAGTGCCATCGGTGTGGAAGAAACATGCAGTGGCTGGCTTGTGATCAAGAAATAGTAACCAAATTTGGCCGTAAGCAACGTAGGTTGACCGTGCATCCACAAAAATTGTTATTACCAGCTTTATCGTAATCATCGTTTTTACGCGTGCATATGGAATGTAAAATTTAGTTTTTCTTTCTGCAAGAGCTAGATGAGAACTGACAAAATTTACGCATCAGCAGGTACCAGAGAAAAAATCAGTGCCAGGAAAAAATTTATCTATGAAGACCAAATGGTTCGTCATAGTTATGAGATAAAGATATTTTGTTCTTGTACTGACAATAGTCCCTAATATATCAAGAGTGGATGCACTGACAATAAGCTGGAAAGAACGGAAATGTTGGTAACATTGTATTTCTTCGCATTTAAGCAACGCCCACAAAAAATGGAGCGCAAGAATTACATCGCCCACAAACTGTCAACTGTGGTTTTATTACTAAATTGAATGAAGACGTATGCTAAATTGCAACAGGTCACATTTTAAACAGTGACAACGAAACAGAAACCATGCCTATTTTTCTGCAAGTGGAAAATAACCTATTTTCTGCAAGTGAAACTGAAGGGTAGCTGATACATTTACTGCTTTTTCAAATGCAGCTGTCTGGGTGGAGTATAGGGTGGCTTTTGATTCTGCGGTGGTTTGACTGAGGAGAGATGATTGCGATTTTGAAATTGAGTGTGGTGAGAGGAACTGTAGTACGGTAGCTAGCGAGGCGAGTCGCTACATCTGCATTGTTACTTCCAGCGCGAACAAATCAAACACGGAGAAAGAAGAGAAACGTATCACGAGCGCTCGTGTTACCTGGTGAAAGGAGTCTCCGAGGGGGTAACGTGGACATTAACAGGGTATGTGTAAGCCACGAAATCGGTTGATTGGTGGCGTAAGTGAAGACGTTTTCTCCACTGTATAGGTTGCACACCAACACTCGGTGGCGGTCAAAGCGACGCTATGGTGTTCGATACACCGGAGCTTTAGATTGGCACGTTGTGTGGTGCGTTATAGATATGTCTCTAAACAAAACGACCCGTCAATTAGTGAACAATGACGCACCCGATGAAGGTGCGTAGGCCAGAAGGCAATGTGCTCGAAGGCGACGAAAGCTGTGACAGCACTCAAAGCATCTAAACAACGAGAAACTTCGCTTACTTACACAATTACCTTCGATGGTTTGTGCATAATTTTAATGCAATTAGGATTATTTTAGAACTTCCCTGACATTCCGGTTTGTTCGTTTGTATCTAAACTATTTTAAGCAGTGATCCAAGTTGTCTACTAGATTGAGCTGCCTTTCCAAGCAGAGAACATGGGCCACTGGGTATGTAGTTGAATAGACAACTTACTGCTGGCTGCTGCCTGGCCAACAAGACAGCTTGGATCACTAAGTATTAGCCACTGTAAATATATGGGCCCTAAAAGTAACTTGGGCGTTGCATATGAGCTATTGGTGTGTGCCCGTTTTGGGCCGCAACCCCCCCCCCCCCCCCCGTAATGGATATGCGAAAGTGTCACAAGGGGTATGTAGCCGTAAATATAATAAAGCGATAGCACCCCACTACAAGAAACACCTTTCCGTCGAGCGCGGCCACTGCACGGAGAGCCATTGCAACGAAGTTGCAGCCAGGACAGTAGGGATACCGCAGAATTTCAAGTGGTGTGCAGTCATTACCACAAGATTTACTTTGTCCATGTATTATATGGTATTTTGGTATACAGCGAGATTGCCACTGCGTCTGTCTGCGGTGGCAATACAATGTGTCGATACATTGCTTTCTTCTAATTCTATTACCGTCGACCTTAATCGCGAGATGGGCGTTGCAGGAATTATTTTTCACGTGTTAAATGGCGGAATTCTTGTGCATGTGAGCTAATCTAGGCGCATAGCAAAAGTGCTCGTATTTTTAAAAACTGAAGTGAAGCTGCAACTTTTTGTAATGTATAAGCATTGAGGAGCAGGGTTACCGGTAACTCATTTCCCGCGTTTCCTTAGTTTCACATTCACGCACTAGAACAAAAAAAAAAAACTAGAAATCGCCTAGTACCAACCGTCTTTTTCACTGTTACATAAGTGTCCAACATTCCTCACTCTCACGTGCACACACTAGACGAAAATTAAAACACTCGAAATAAAGTAGTAGTAAAGCACGTTTTCTCCCTTCTTTGAAATGAGAAGCGCATCGCTAAATGGCGGCTGTGCTTCACATTTAAAAGAAGGAAGCATTGTTGCCAGGCACAAGTAGCTAGGTCACGTGCATTATATTGGACGCATTCAACATGAGAAAAAAATATTATTTTAGTTACAGGAAGACTTTTAAGCTCCTCCACTAAGATATCTTTAAATTAAAATAAAAAAAACTGATATTTGGTTATTATGTTAAGACCATATCTTAGAAATAATAAAAGAAATTGGAGGACGTTTAAGCTTCGCCTTTAAGTGTGGAACGCGATAGCATTCAAAGATCCTTGAGTGTTTCTCAAACTTCCCGGCAACTGCAGCTTATGTAACCGTAATGTTTACCGGGAAACGCTGGCGGTGAACGCCATGCACGAAGGCGCGCTTTCTGGTAGAAACGCGGCTTCTTTCGTGGGCCTGCCTTCTTTTATAGTTCGGAACTTTAATATTTCAGCCTGAGAATATTTAACATAAAAGGCATGCGTTGTCGTTATTTTGTTTCATGATAATTATTTGGGGGCTGTCAATGTCAAAATTCCGAGGAATAACTTTATAAAGAATGCTCGACAAAGTGTGAGCAACTTTAGTGGTAAAATATATTTGGAGGGCCTACGTGGTTGGGTTTATTTCCTAGGCCGCGGGCGGCATTGCCGCCGCCGACGCCGGTTTTTGTGCGACACGGGGCCCTAAACGCTATCGCGTTAAAAGATAAAACGATCTATAGAGAAGACGCAGCGCTTCGGTCTTCCTTAGGGCAACTATTTTTCGTGTATTAGAATTTGACGCCCGTGGCACCAAAAATTGAATGTTAGCCAACATTAGCATTTAACGAATTGAGCGACAAGATCAAAACAGTAAAAATTTCTTTCGGTTTCTGCGTTTTTGTTTCCTTGTCACAGTATACTCCTTTTTCTTTGTATCTGTTCCTGGACATGCATATACTGTATAGAGCATGTCTGTCAATAAAATAATGAGTTGGAAGTCAGCACTTGACTGTGTCTGCAATTCATCCCTGTGTTTCTTCTCGCGCTGTGTATTACCAGTATGAATAACCAACTAGCCCAGTCAGCCACCTTAATAAATTGCTACGGATTCTGCGACCAAATTCATAAACTTCTGCACCCATAAGGACCACTGACCACTTCTCAGCCATCTGGGCTAATGTTGCTTCCGATATCACAGAGCACGTGTTTTTAAGAAACTTGGTTGTCTACGACCTACTTTACAATTACGGACCCGGGGCCTCAGCGCATAAATTACTTCAAATAATGCGCTGAAAAACTCCTGTTCTCTACTCCTGCACTATCTCCTAGTAGGCCTGCACCTAAAGAAGCCTATTCTTACTGTGGCGTGATTTTGATATTTCATGAAAATGTTGGCTGAGAGCAATCGCTAAAATTCGCCCATGCATGCAAAGAGGAAGCCGGTAGCAAGGTTTTCAGAGGCGACTGCTTTCTTACCACGGCATAATGACTCATCGGAGCCTCCAACGCAGTCCTCGTTACCATCACAGAGTAAAGAACGGGGAAGGCAAGCGCTGGGAGAGCGAGTTACACAGAAGAATTCATTTTCCTTGCATGGCATGGTGCCTCCTGCGACCAGTGAAAAAGAAACAGGCAACAAAGGAATTTTATGTATAGTTCTACGATATGAGGAGCCGTTGATTTGTGAACAAAAGGGGGAAATAGATTTAACTCGTATTATCTGCTGTCTTGTAGACAGCATAATTTTAAAAATTATTCAGCCTAGGTAGTGGCTCGAGTGGTTTTAAAGGCCAGTACCAAAGTCATCAAAATTGAGCAATACCAAAATTACAGTGCGAAACATCGGAGTAGCAGTTTCAACATCAAAGCGCACTGGGGTAAAGATTTTTTTTATACAAATGGGAAAGTAACGAGAATTGAGTTGTGACTGATAAGAATAAAGAAAATAAGCATAGTTAAAGCCATACCACTTTTAGAACGTGCACTTGTAAAATATTTTGCAACCTTTTGCGTCAAACATGCATAGTTGGATTGACATGGAAGAACCAAATCACGATATATATATTACATTTGGCATTATATCAACAGAAATCCTACTATGCATTTAAAATGTCACTGGTACCTTGTGTTGCTGTATTGCAGACGCCTAAAGATGTTCCGTTTTTAATAGACTTAACGCAAGGAAATACTTTTTAACACGAAAGTGTTTTATGCCGGGGTCCACCAAGACTTCACTGACGTATTTCCGTCACGGAAATACGTCAGTGAAGTCTTGGTGGACCCCGGCTGAGTATTTCCGTCACGGAAATACGTCAGCTTACAATGTACACGAACATAATACAAAGAAAGAAACCAGAAGAAAAAGTTCCACAAACATGGAAAATTTGGAAATCGAACCCACGACCTCTCGGTCCGCGACGATAGATCGCCGAGCGTTTAACCCATTGCGCCACAAACGCATTTGCAGAGAGCTACACAGACGCGCCTTATATATGTAACACTCCTCCGTGTACCCGCGCTCTTGCTCGGGGCGGTGCCGCCGCCTTCGAGCAGAAAAGAGAAGTACTGCATTATGACATTAACGCGCACCGACAGTGAACGCTTCGGTGGTCTCAGCACTACGACGCCTCGATGCCAGCATTCGAAGGGACGCTGGCATCAAGAAGCACTACCAACGCCACCGGTGAACGCCACCAGGTGGCGTTCACCGTACTCAGCACAGCGGAGCGTGGCCTCCGCAATTAGCTCTGAAAATGTTTCTGAAGTTGATCGCGGAGGCTGCAATTACGACGCGCAGTACGCGCTGATTTGACTCGGTGACGATTCAGTTACGTGCTTTGTCTTGCGCGTTGTATTAGTGTGTCAGTTACGTGCTTCGTCTTTCGCGTTGTGCTAGCGTGTGCAGCGTAGTGCAGCTTCCATATGCACGACGGTTGCTCATGGTCATCGACGTTGGTAGTCGTGATGGAGGAGACGTGCCACCAGGCGTCAGCGTGAGTGCATCAACGCCTAAGGGCGCTTTAGCCACAAAACACCAATAGACATTATATATCAATGTGCAATAAACATTACACTACTTCTGTGAAGACACGTTTCACTTTCGTGTTCTATACCGATTCCTATATAAGAGGGATCAACCACATTTTTTTTACGATTACCCCTGAAATGCTAGTATTCGCTTTTTGAACTTACAGTGCGAGACTCCAAGCTACGAAAACTTGCGAACAGAGATTTCATAAGGCCGATGACTTTACTCGAGCCCACTAACGGAAAGTTGACTGCGAAAAAAAACTCTTACCACACTTCTCGTCAAGTCCATTTGGACAGTCGTTAACGCCATCGCAGAGCAGTGCCGCTGGAATGCAAGTGCTACCATCTCTGCAGTTGAACTCGCCGCGACGGCATGCCAAGGCAGGCTTCGGCTGTGGAGGAGCTGGAGATTCACTAGTCCTCGGTTCCGGTGTAACCACTTCTGTAGTCAGAGGAGGCGGCTCTAGAATGTCAGATATAGTTTTGGGTAAGTGACAATTCGCTCTACGAAACGAGTAGCCAATCGTATCTGTTTACCCTAAACAAATAAGTATGCACACAGAAAATGCAATTGAAATGCAGCTTGAGAGCGGTACGTGAGTTTCGCTTGCTATTTCTTCCTTTGGGGTACAGTAGTCTATCACGGACCGACTTTGGTTAACATCCCCGCCTTTTCTTCTTAGGCTTTCTCCATCATTTCCTGTTTGACAACTTTTCTGGCTGATTCAATGGGTAAAGGTTTGTAGTAAAGACATTAGGAGCGAGAGAATACATGCCGTGAACGATATATTAAAAATTAAACAGCCCAGCCAAGGTAAGAGCATGCTTGGCTCTTAATCTGCTGGGTTGTTTGAAGAAGTGTATTGCAGCAAACATGTAGAATAGCAGTTCCGCACACCTATTTATTTCTTTTTCACTCGATCAGATGCCATGAGCGTTGAACTTTGGCTTTCGTATACGTCTGCAGAACTGTAGTATGTCAGTCAGCTAGAGCTCGCCATCAATAAATAGCCCAATCTTGTATACGTCATTGTTCAGCTGCATAGCAAGGCATATATTGTCAATGCGCAATGCCCATTCCTATGCATGAAAAACAGTCTAAATATTACCGGGTTTCTTTATATGTTTTGATGTTAATTGTAGAGTGCTGGGATAAATATAGGTGTTCGAATAGCTGATATTTATTATCATACTGATCAAAAATAGGAGAAAACCAAAATTCCTATACTAGAGCCAAATAATGTCAAATAAAAGAAATGAAATAGGAACTTATGTTCTGCTTGTTTCGCAGTAAAGGCATGTGTACAATATTTGATAGATGTACTGCCATTCATAAGTCAGTGTCAGGTGAACTGATAAGTCTGTCAAGACAAACAAGAATTTACTGATGTATTCGACGCACGATGACAATGAGAGTTCTGAAAGTCCGAATTACATAAATAAATGCATGCATTGCTTTGTCAAAATAAAGACAGTGCAATAATAAACTGCCTCAGGCAAGACATGGTTACTGAAAGGCTGGCGAATATTGTGCGTATGTAACGTCCTCCACGCGTTCATTTTGGTACTGAATAGTCCATACAACGATCACGGTTTTGCAGCGCAAGAATCCTTTAAACGAGTCTCCACTTGTATCCTTGTTTCTCCATGTGAACTGCTAGAACTGCTGAGTTTCGCCTTATAGTGTTCGAACAAAACGAATATTCGATAACTTCTAATAGGGAATTCTTTTATCCAATAAGAATTCATTAGCAAAACCTATTAGATTTGATTCGAAATTGCAATAATTTGCACAACTTTAATTATACTTCAAAACTTGTGCTGATGCACGGTGATGCTATAGTTGCACAGAAAGAGCTCATTGGATTACTAATGCTGAAAGCAAGTGAGCAACAAAAAATGGAGCATTTCAAGACAGATTATATTTATTAAAGTTCAAACAAGTGATGACCTATCACCTTGTGCACCAACTTTTGATATTTGTGATTATTTGCAGGTGCTGTACAAATAATAGCGTAATAAGTTCAATTGCCCATTTTTACAGTTACAGTTACAGCCAAGGTATAATTCGAAACACTAATTGTTGCTCAGTTACTGCTATTATTAATGCTCGAAACTACCATCCGTATATTGGAACATATTTCAATCCGCATGTTGCCCCACGTGATTAACTAATACACATAGGGAACAGTTGAAGTTGACAAGGCCTAAATGTTGAAACAACGGCTAGTAACGTAACTCGCTTAGGCACATAATTCCTGGCCTTCAAGACTTGCACCTAATGCTCAACAGCACTTTAAAACTTCCACCACTGAAGACCGAAAAAAGGCGTACAAGAAGTTGAATAAAACTTTTTTGTTACCTGCTGAAGTAGCCTGCTGCGTGGACACTGGCTCCGTAACTGCTGGTGTTGTAGTTTCAACAGGAATAGTGGTTTCTGAAACATGATATTTCAAATGAAAAATAGAGTATTCATGAAACGGTATCTTGTTCAGATTTACACGGCAAGCAACTAAACAGACAGCACGAAGAGAATAAAATTGAAGGCGACATTGGTAAAATGTAGATGGCGAATGACAAGGTGCGCGGAAGCCAAATAAATCTAGCTGTTGGAATACGCAATCGCTCTGTGAAATAATAAAATAAAAGCTGTCCTGATGCACAAAGAAGTTCTCTTTTTGATGACGCATGCCTACGAAATGTCCTGTGCTCGCTGCCCACGGTATCAGTGCATGTGTTGTGCCTGCTTTAGTTGTGTTGCTCTACTGTGTTTCTCGGAATTTATTTTTGAAACAAATGCTATTGGAATACGCGTATATTAGGTTGAAGTATTTTCCTATAATCGTTCCCTGCGTGACAATATATGGCTTTGTTGTGCAGAAAATTGGCAACGAAAGTGCAGCTGCTGTTCGTAAATTTTAAAGCGGACGAGTTGACACAATTCATACGTGATCTAGCACTTTGCCGCTCTCTGTGAATAAACTAACCAGTGCTAACACTACATGAGAGGTACCATAGTGAAATATAGGTGGCGCCACTCCGATTTATGTTCACTTTCATCATTGTGTTGCATTAAAAAGCGCTGTTCTCACTTCGAATGGCAACTTCATTATTACAGAAGCCTAACTTTTCAATCGAGCGGAACTTCGTATTTTCCTTAAGTGTTACACATCAAACGGCACTTTCTTTCCCTCTTTTTAATATCACCATCTAAAAAAAATTGCATACCAAGTGCACTTGTATTTTCGCCCAGCGAAAGCGAACGGAGAAGCATAACGTCATCGATCATTGGGGGAGTCATTCGGTTTTGTTGGCCTGACAAGAAGAAGTACTTGAGGCACAAAAACACCAGAAAACACAGTGAGTCTATCAACTCATTTGAGGTTATTTGAGGTTCTTTGAGCCATGCATGTCCCGTGGGAATCGTCTGGCGACTACGGGCGGCTTTGAGCCTTGTCTAGCGTTTCCCCTCTCACGTGCTCTGTCAGATGGTCCACATGCTCTTCTAAACCGTTTTCTGAACATGTTCGGGATGGTTCTTCTAAAAGGTTTAAATTTAGGCTCGGTTTCAAGATGGCGGAAAAATAAAATTCCAGTTCGGTTCCAGTTCTGCAGAAAACAATGGTTAAGTTCCGGTTTTTGTTTCAGTTCTGGTTCGGTTAGACGTCCTGCACACTACTGTTCTTATATAGATATGAAAAATGCAGTTAAGTTTCCTTGCTAGTTACGCTTCCGAGTCGTGGGTTTATATGTGCGGTACTCAAAATCTGTGCCATCCAGGTTTTCTTCTGGGTCTTATTCCACTGGCTCTACTTCATTTGTTACATGCTATGAACAGTTGCCATGAAGAGAACTGTTCATTTGGAAACATGAGCCCTTAGTGTAACACTGCACCGATTTGTAAAGGGTGGGAAGAAGTCATGAGGAACAGCAAAAGAGCTTTTCTCCCCTCCTTTAGAGCAACGCATCGCTCTGTGAACTAGCATAAAAATTATTCCAAAGCAATCTTTAAATAATAATTTGTTTTTGTTTGGTTGTTTTTTTACATGCCGTCCAACTCAAATGTAAATTTAGGCCTTAAGAGCACCTGTACTTGTGCCAAGACCTGGGAATGTACGGGTAATCTAGAACGTACCGGGTGCAGGGGCTTTCGTGGGTACCGGTGTCTCTTTTGTGGGTAGCGGTGTCTCTTCGCATTTGCCACTGCGTACCTCGATGTCATCAATGGCGACGTCACTACGACCACGTGCAGTCTGGCCAGTGATGATAACCTGCGCAATGTGATATAAATACTTGCTGGGAGATGTCAAAAGCAATAGTCAGTTTGAACTACGTGCACAGGCATGCTGTCGACAAGGAGTGAAAAGAGAACAATATATATTTCTTCCTTACCCTCTTTCCAGATGTCATCTACACAATGCACGCTGCCTGCCATTTAGGCGTTTTCCTTTCATCAACTTACAAATTGTTGTGATTACATATGTTCAACATATAAGGTTTAGCAAAAATTCTATATCTAGTGGGAAGATAAATATCTGTTAATTTGCCCAGAACTGCAGTTTAGCTATGCTTTCGCAACTCGACACCCTGAAATTACCACCCCGCCGGGAGAAGCACCAAAACGTTGCAAAAAAAAAAAAAAAACAAGGTCGATTTTCTTGCTGGGGGCAGTGCTGCAGTAGTAGCAAAACTTATAGGAGTTATAACGTCTCTCTCTCTCACCTTACGATTATCAATACGAAAAATATTTACCCGCGATTCCACTAAGCCGTACTTCCTTTTTATCATAATCATCTTGAGTAACAGGTGAACTTTATTGCAACGAAAGTGTTTTTGAAATGGTCGATGTGATATTTTCCGCAGCGTCACTTAATCACTTTTCTCTCCCGAATTATACATAAGATTAGCATAATAAATATTTAGTAACGATATCAAAAACTGCGTTTCTTATTACACCATATGTACTTTCTGTTCATAAAATATTTTTGGAACCTGCTAGCTTCTCTTGGCAGGTATGTGCGCGAGAAAGCACTGTCCCTGATTCCGTAATTAAATCAAACGTCTCCTGAGATAACATAAAAATTTCTCATGACCATATTTCGTAAATAACTGAAATGCATTCATCATGCACAGGGCAAAGTTAATCGTGTAATATATCTATAGATGAGAGCAGGTAGTGTCTTCTTCAAAAGTATATGGGCTATGCTGCCGGCTGTCAACCGACTCTTCGAGGAAGTTCATCTAGTATGCCATAGTTTCGAACGCCCTGCAATGTGAAAAAATTCGTCGTACTCGCGATACATTGACTGGGGTGCAGGCGCGTAGCCAGGGGGGGGGCTGATGGGGCTTCAGCCCCCCCCGAAATTTTTTCGTGCTGGCGTGCACCGCCGACCAAAACTACCACCGACGCCGACAATCATTCCGGATTTTGTCTACAATGACCTTTTCACGCTCGAAAAGACATTTCGGCACGAACATTGCGAACTCGGGCTGGATTTCGTGACAACGCCCTTGCACCTGGAGTCACGTAACGCAAGGAGCCCCATCCGAGCACAAACTTTCACGGCTTTTCGATAGCGAGCGCGCGCGTTGCGGCATCTCGCAGCGGCCGCGGAATATACGGAGCGCATGGATTTCAATTACGAAACTTATGGGTATAAAGTTCTCATAAACTTTTGACGCGAAAGGTGCGCTGACATTTCCAAAGGCATGCTTTAAAAGATTTTCAATTCTAGAACTTTATGGGGTTAATGTTCTTATAAACTTGGGCCAACATGCGCGCACTGGAACGCTCGTGTCCAAGCCGTTCCATAAATGGAAGCGCGCGCTCGCAATCTCCCACACACACGAAAATACTTAATATCACCGTGACTGTCAGCTAGCAGCTGATAATTTTCTCCAAACATTTTCAGGAAGCGTGCCCAATGTGATTGATCAGCTGGACCAGGGCAGGCAAAGTAAAATATGAGAAAACAGAAGAAAGTGAACGGCCTATTATTGAGGTTTTTTTTTTTGCGGGCGACAAGGTCTGGCTCTCCGTGGCCACAGGGACAGGGGCCCTGTGGATTTAAGCAATGCCCCTGCTGAAAATACAGGCATTTTCAGAGTGCTTCTTCGCATGCGAGCTGATTGTGGAGATACATTTCTGAAGAACCATTTGGAAAGTTGCCCCAGTATTGCCTCGTATTTAAGCCCAGACGCACAAAACCAAATTATAGAAATTTGTGGTGACATTATCAAAGAAAGCTTAGATTCAGAAGCAGGCTGCTTCTCCATACTTCCTGACGAAACGACGGACATCGCTGGAATCGAACAGCCTACTGTTCCTGCAAGCAGGCGCGTAGCCAGGGGGGGGGCTGATGGGGCTTCAGCCCCCCCCGAAATTTTTTCGTGCTGGCGTGCACCGCCGACCAAAACTACCACCGACGCCGACAATCATTCCGGATTTTGTCTACAATGACCTTTTCACGCTCGAAAAGACATTTCGGCACGAACATTGCGAACTCGGGCTGGATTTCGTGACAACGCCCTTGCACCTGGAGTCACGTAACGCAAGGAGCCCCATCCGAGCACAAACTTTCAACGGCTTTTCGATAGCGAGCGCGCGCGTTGCGGCATCTCGCAGCGGCCGCGGAATATACGGAGCGCATGGATTTCAATTACGAAACTTTATGGGTATAAAGTTCTCATAAACTTTTGACGCGAAAGGTGCGCTGACATTTCCAAAGGCATGCTTTAAAAGATTTTCAATTCTAGAACTTTATGGGGTTAATGTTCTTATAAACTTGGGCCAACATGCGCGCACTGGAACGCTCGTGTCCAAGCCGTTCCATAAATGGAAGCGCGCGCTCGCAATCTCCCACACACACGAAAATACTAATATCACCGTGACTGTCAGCTAGCAGCTGATAATTTTCTCCAAACATTTTCAGGAAGCGTGCCCAATGTGATTGATCAGCTGGACCAGGGCAGGCAAAGTAAAATATGAGAAAACAGAAGAAAGTGAACGGCCTATTATTGAGGTTTTTTTTTTTGCGGGCGACAAGGTCTGGCTCTCCGTGGCCACAGGGACAGGGGCCCTGTGGATTTAAGCAATGCCCCTGCTGAAAATACAGGCATTTTCAGAGTGCTTCTTCGCATGCGAGCTGATTGTGGAGATACATTTCTGAAGAACCATTTGGAAAGTTGCCCCAGTATTGCCTCGTATTTAAGCCCAGACGCACAAAACCAAATTATAGAAATTTGTGGTGACATTATCAAAGAAAGCTTAGATTCAGAAGCAGGCTGCTTCTCCATACTTCCTGACGAAACGACGGACATCGCTGGAATCGAACAGCCTACTGTTCCTGCAAGGTACCTAAACAAGTATGCCAACGACATCAAGGGAGTGTTTTAGGTTTTAACACCGGAATAGATGCCCATCTCTCACTGCGACAGCAGGTTCTATGTAAATGTGTAAATACTGCTGCAGCTTCTAGTCACCCTTCCAGTGACCACTGCCAGCACAGAGAGAATATTTTTTTAACAAGAGTTTACTAAAAAACTACTTGCGCTCTACAATGTCTGTGGAACGCATGGTTAGGCTGGCGCTTCTATACACCCACAGAGACGTCGGCATCAACGTGACCGTTTAGCTCAACTTTCCCGCCGAGAGAAGTTTGTCCTTTAGATAGCGAAGCAGCAAAAATCAATGCAAGTAAAAAGCACTGTTCCTTCAGGTCCATAAGTTCTTAATTAACTTTTAAAACCGCAGAAATTTTCGCCGTTTATTCTAGCAGTTAGCATCATGATCACAATTATCACGCGAATACAAAAATTACGAGGATACCAATAACCAATTTTGACCGACCTTGCTCATTGAAAGCCCGGCCCACGCGGCGTTCGCCAAAAACACTCGGATATTGGGTAGTTCAACTTACCGCATCATCTGTGGCCTTCGTTTGTCCTTTTCTTTCCTTTTCAGCTACCTGATTTTATTTCTTTTTTGAAACGAAGGAATACCCTCCTTTAATTTTGGGTGCAAAATATTTGTTGACGTTGTGCACGCAGTTAAATTACGCATTTTCGTACTGATTTATGCATTAATCCTCTATTATTCTACCCACATGGCACTGTCGCGACCGCTGCATGGCCCAAGTACATATCACAATTTCTGCGATCATAGTTATGTTTTTGCCAGGATCATCTGTCTTTTTGTGCTCAAAGTTTACTATCTGTGACTGAGGAACATGCTTATTTGTCGTATTTGACGCATTATATACACTGACGTTTGCTTAAATACGTAGATTTATTGGAGACTCATACCTATTTCTAAATATTTTTCTGCGAGGTTTTGTGTATACAAGCAGTGAACCTTTGTTTCCAGCGACTCTTTTTTTGTCCTTCAGCGAGTTGTAGCTTCGCATTTGTATATTCTATTCTATCTTCGCATTTCTAATATATACTTTGCAGAACTCCCACTTTTTATTTGTACTCACTGCTGCGAGTATTATCTCGGTGTAATTACAATACACGACGAATTACAGCTGCTCCTGCGCAATCGATTGCAACGAGGGATAGCGTCATTGAGGTTTCTTCCTGGCCGTTGCATATGCAGAAAAATGTAAACAAGGTTCTTGAATGACAAAGATTAATCAAAATATTTGTCCTCAACTTATTCATTTCATGGCCTTTACGTTTTTCATATAAGCTGCATGCACTGCTTGGCTGGTTTCGAACTGATATTGACCCTTTTCGCGGCGATCCCGTGGGCGCTGCCATATTTGATCACATGGTGACGCGTCCATTGCTTGCCTCAACTGCCTCCGTTGCCTCCTTGTTTACAATGGAAGTGTATGACGCCGGCGCGGCTTAGAAAACCTCTGTTTTCGGAGATATCGTAGACGGTGACTAGGTGGACGACACAAAGCTTTGATCACAGCTTGAGAGAACATGCAAAAGCTCTTTCGGAGCTGACTGAGCTATGTCCAAACGGCGCAGGCCGTTTATATGGTGCTTCTTCTAAAAGCGGGGCTAAATATGCATTCCAAGCTTTGCGATTATGAATTCAGTCAGGATTAGTGTGTTTTGCTCTTTGTTATTTATTTGGCAAATATTTTGAAGCAGTGGCTTGTCAGTTTCTGACTCAGTGAAGTTCCTCGGTGGGGCCACTATCTGATTATTTTCTGCCTAATCGCTCGCGGGTGTGCTCAGTTCCGAATCCGATAGATTTGGTCTTGCTGCGCACAAGGCTTGAAACGTAGCTATTTTGTACATTGTAATACCTTGTAGAAAATATATATTACAGCTAGTAACTCGCTTACTCTTGTGGACCGTCACGAAACATGCAGCTTCGACCATTGGTGCGCCATAGGTGTAGTCCGTCATTTATTGTGTGTATACAGTGCGCATATATTCAAGTGTGCGTCTATTCACTTATTCTTGATACGTCGGCGATAGAGTGGGCGTAAATTTTCCTGCCATTTGGACAGATGTGTATAGATAACGTGCGCGAAACTTACTGTGACAGGAAGCGGCGCTACTCCCTTTGTCATTGTTTAACGAGTGGTACTCACTGTTGCCGACGTTCTGGGGATGAAGCCCTTTCTTTAAAGTTTAGCGATACAAGGCTGGTGGATGAGCAAATTTCAGTATCCTCGAGGAAAGCCGCACATCACGAAGTGCCGGTAACACGTTCGGAAAGTTGCAGCAGCGGTCCGCGAACTTCGCCACACAGATTCATTCTATTCCTTAACATAACAGTCACTATTTTTGCAGCCAACTACTGCACGCGTCTTCAATCCACATTATTCAATCTAGCATAATTGGAGCACAGTGTGTTAGCGAAAACTCAGTTGCATTTCCTACAGCTGATCGCACAGAAGCAAGGTAGAATCGGTAATGGTTTCATATTCGTGCGCGGTCGCTGAGGAGAGGTATGGCGCGCCGCCGTGAGCGCCATCTCGTTTCTCTAAAACAAACTGCTCCGCGAACAGGGTCAATAGTTCTAAAGTTCATGAGATGTTTT